>NW_004949118.1:3366475-3389506 GCF_000317375.1 Microtus ochrogaster | reverse complement strand
CATCCCTGTATCCCACAGTGTCCTGTCTGCTTCGCATCCCTGTATCCCACAGTGTCCTGTCTGCTTCCCAACCCTGTATCATATGGTGCCTTGCCTGTGTTTTCTTCTGGTACTTTTAGGTTACATGTTTGGGTCTTTTATGCATTGTGGTTTGTGTGTGTGTGTTGGGGAGGAGGGTTAGTTTTTCGAGACAGGGTTTTTCTGTTTCTGTTTTTTTCCTGACTGTCCTGGAACTCACTCTGTAGATCAAGCTGGTCTCCAGTTCACAAAGATCCACCTGGCTTTCAAGTGCTGGAATTAAATGTGTGCATCACCACTGCCTGGCACTGGGGTTGTTTTTTATACAGGATGATAGATACAGGTCTAATTTCATTGTTCAGAAAACACCCAGTTTCCCAGCACTATTTGTTGAAGATACTTATTTTTCTCCAACCTGTTTTTGGCTTTTCTGTCAGATTCTCAGTGGCTGAAGTTACTTTGTTCATTGGTCTCCATGTCTGTTTTTGTGCCAGTGCCATACCGTTTTTGTTACTATCACTCTGTAATGTATCTTAAGATGTGGGATTGCATCCTCTGCCATTCCTTTTGTTAGGGATTGTTTGGCTATTTGGGGGTCTTTGGTTCCATAAACACTTTATGATTTTTTTTGTCTATTTCTGTGATGAATGGGATGGGGATTTTTCTGGTAGAATTTTTGGGATCTTTAAAGTATACCATCCTGTTATCTGCGAATTGACTTCTAATTTCCATATTTGTATCCCTTTAATTTCCTTCTCTTGCCTTATTGCCCTAGCTATTATTTCTAATAATAATAATAATAATAATAAAGTGGACATGCCAGTCACATTCTGACTTCAGTGGTATTGCTTCAGGACTTTCTCTGTTTAAGGTAATCTTGACTGTGGGTTCCTCATATATGGTTTTTATTGTGTTAAGTATGTTCCCCAATAGTCCTACATTCTCTAGGACATTTTTTTCATAAAGGTACATTCAATTTTGTCAAAGGTGTTCTTTACATTGATTGAGATGATTATGTTATTATTTTTGTCTTTAAACCCATTTATTAGATTTATTGCCTTGAGTATGTTGAGCCATTCTTGCATTTCAGGGGTAAAACCAACTTGGTCACAGTGTGCAATCTTTTTGTTGTGTGTCTGTATTATGTTTCCTAGGATTTTATTGATCATTTTTGAGTCTATGTTCTTCAGGGACATTGGTCTGCAATTTTCTTTTTGTTGTGGCTTTGCATGGCTTTCTTTCTTTTTTTAAAATATTTATTTATTTATTATGTATACCATGTTCTGTCTGTATGTATGCCTACAGGCCAGAAAAGCCACCAGACCTCATTGCAGATGATTGTGAGCCAACATGTGGTTGCTGGGAATTGAACTCAGGACCTTTGGAAGAGCAGGCAATGCTCTTAACTGCTGAGCCATCTGACACTGCCTCTGTAGAAGGAGTTTGGGAGGGGCCTTCTGCCTCTGTTTTTTCAAATCGAATAGTTTAAGAAGAACTGTTTTTTCTGGAAGTCTTTTGTTACTATTTGATCTCCTCATTTGTTATATAACTGTTTAGATCGTTGACTCCTTCTTGGTTTAATTTTGGTGGTTTGGCTTCTTGAAATGCATTCATTTTTTTAGAAGCTTTTCCACCTTCATGGAGGGGTTTGTTTTATTAAGTGGGCTACTCTTTGACGGCTCAGTCTGAAGCAGAGATCAGCTAAGACAAAGCACACTACCGTGTTAGCAACAGCATCAGCAAATTGAAAAATTTAGAAAAGTACAAAAAAGATTCCCCACATATTTCCCAATAATAAAAATTTTCAAACCTTGATAATAGGAGAAAAGGTATGTTGGTTAGGTTTTTGCCAGCTTGACACTAGACCAGCTAGTCTTCTGAGAAGAGGAAAATTCAATTGAAAAAAATTCCCCCATCAGAGACTGACTTATGAGCAAGCCTGTGGGACATGTTTTTGATTGATGATTGATGTAGAAGGATCCATCCCACCCTGGTGTGGGTGGTGTTACACCTGGGCACGTGGTCTTGAGTTGTATAAGAAAGCAGGCAACAAGCCACATGGAGCATTCCTCCAAGGCCTCTACTTCAGTTAAGACTTCCTGAAGTGTAAGAGGAAATAAATCCTTTGCCCACAAGTTGCTTTTAGTCATGGTGTTTATCATAATAATAGAAACACTAACCAGGACAGAAGAGAACAACAAAACAAAACCATGAGAACTTTTTTTGTTTTTGTTTTTATCCATAAAATATAGTAAAAAAAATAAAAATAAAAAAAAGAAAGAAAGAAAGCTGGGTGGTGGTGGCGCACATCTTTAATCCCAGCACTCAGGAGGCAGAGGTAGGCGGATCTCTGTGAGTTCAAGGCCAGCCTGGTCTACAAGAGCTAGTTCCAGGACAGGCTCCAAAGCTACAGAAAAACCCTGTCTTCAAATATATATAGCTAAAATAGGGAGGGCAGGGAGGGAAGAAACACAGGAATAAATAAAAAACGTATTGCTAAAAATGGAAATACTGTTTACACAGAGTTAAATAACTATACAAGGGAATGAAATAAAAACACAAACATTTTATGAATACAGTAATTAAAAATAATGCTAACAATATAATGAATGAGCATCAAAAGATCCCAAAGTTTAAACGAGATGAGATGGGTGTGGCAGCTCCGTTCTAGTCCTTTGAAAGTTGGAGACAACAGTTGTATACGTGGAGGTCCGTTGACTATGTAGCTGCTACCCTTCTGGGTTGTCTATGCTGTGGTTGACTCTGTCTTGGATAGCTGGCTCATGCCTTTAGTCCAGTCTTCGCATTGGAATTGTTCCTTCCTTGTGTATAGTCCATGGGTCTCTGCTGGCTTCACTTAGCTTTGCAGGTTGTGGTTCGTTCAGTTTTGTTCCGAGGTTTCTCAAACTCTTCCCCTAGCCCAGGGACGAAGTTTTAGCTAGGGGATGGCTCCGTGTGTACTGGGAAAGTGAGAAGTAATCAGAGCACGGAGATTAGCCCAGGTAGAGGGCCTGTCTTCATGCTTTCAAGAACTCTTGAATGCTAATCACTCCGTGTGGAACACAGCTGCAGGCATCACCTATACCCTTGTGATTTCAGAGTTCTTAAGCGCTCCAGGCTACAGTTCCCTCTAGAACCTGGTGTCCTGCTCACGCTCACAGCTACCACACTCCAGGGCTGTTCTTGTTTGATGAGCTCTCGCCAAGCCCAGAGGCAGCACTATTTTTTCTCGTGTGTATTCTAGCCTGAACTGAGCCTCCTGTGTATATAACCTTGGGTCCATGACCAATTCCCTGTCCCCCTGCTCTCAATAATCACCTCACTGGGCCTTTCTTCATTCAGGAGTTGACCAGAGCAAATGGAGGCTCACTGGCCTGTGATTTTTCCCTTATTTGGCCCCCACTTCTCGGGCAGGTTCCCAGGCTAATTGTAGGTTCTGTCTCGGAATACTGGCCAGCTATTGCCTTGAGTCGTAGGATGACAAACGCCATTGCTGCTCACTACAGCCTGTCTGCTCTATGAACCACTGTTTCTCCAACACAGCTAAGTGTGGCCGTGACTGGGGCCGTACTGACCTGAAGACAGGACTGCCCATTTCTAGCCTGCCTTAACTTTTGGAAGCACCGCCTCGCCTCTGACCATATCCCTCGCCCGGGGCCAGCAAGGCTGAAGCTGTGTCTAATGTTTGTGTCACAAGTCTTTATCTGAACCTTTTGAGGATTTGCTCTTTCCTTTCTGGGCTTCTAAAGTTCTTTCTGCCTTTTCTGTATTCTGGCTCTCTCCCAGAAGTTCACAGGATTTATTTTCCTAGTGTCTTACTGTAAACATTGACTTCACTTTTATTCTTGTTGTTATTCATTTTATGATCAGTGTTCTTCTTACGTGTCTTATAGCTATTAGGATACTTTTGCAGCCAATCCACAGGCAAAATCATATTGGAAGAATTTTTCTATTAAGGGGAATTACTGCCTTTCTGCACCATCTTCCAGAAAGGTCCCATTGGTTTACCTTTTCCGCAATGGTCTCTGCCATGGTGGATATTTCCCCTGGTCTTCATAATACGTTCTCCATCTTTGCCTGTGTGGTTCTCCTGTGCAAGTGACTTTGTGTTTCTGCTTCAGTCCCAGCGGTCTGAAGGAAGCAAAAGAGTAGAGGTTTGCTACCCCACAGAGATTCCTTGTTACACCCTGCTTCTTGCCAATATCTGGCACGAAGGTCAGTGCCATTTAAGTCCCCTTTGTTAGCTTTCTCCACCCCACACCTTGAGAATTGTCTAGCATAGAATGGGCACATGGTGGCTTGGAAAAATTATACATTTTTTTTCAAAGTGATTTCATCCAAGTGCTTGATGTGTATATGGGTGCTTTGGACTCCAACTGCAAAGCAAGATGTACTCTATATAATTTTAAATTCCTCCCTCAGATATGAGCTTCATAATTTTTTTTTTTTTTGGTTTTTCGAGACAGGGTTTCTCTGTGGTTTTGGAGGCTGTCCTGGAACTAGCTCTTGTAGACCAGGCTGGTCTCGAACTCACAGAGATCCGCCTGCCTCTGCCTCCCAAGTGCTGGGATTAAAGACGTGCGCCACCACCGCCTGGCCAGCTTCATAATTTTAAATGGATATCTTACTTACCTATATAAGAGTAGGCTATCCGGCGTCTAATTGTATATATATAAAATATGTAATTCTGAGTAAATGTTGTTTGCCATTCTTCTTCTTTAAGACCCCTCCCCAAAGTAGGAAACCTCTTTACATATTGAATTTTAAACTTTGAAGAGTTAGTGAATAATGAGACCGCAAGATACCTTGGGCAGGTCTGCGTGGTCCTTCCCACTTACTCTTCATGACATAGCTGAAGAGGTTGTACTTGATGCAGAGGCCAATGGCCTTATTATAAGGATGCCAAGGGGCCATGGTTGACCTCAATATTCTGCAGGGTGAAATGACATCTCACTAATAACATCCTTAAATAGATATGGAGAAAATCCTGGGCTCAGCGTTATTGGTTTACTGTCCCCCAGGAGTTCTTAATTCTTTACCATTTCATGGCCTCACATGAGACTGATGTCATTTTCCAATAATCAGTTGAATTAATTTCCAAGTGGGCTCCAGAAAGAAGGTGTTCATAAACCACTGGAGATGTCTGACTTGGCTTTTGTTAAGTCTTGGAAAGCACGACAATGATTTCCTCTGGAGACAGTAGCCACATTACGTAGTATTCAAACACAACACAAGTGCTTTTCTTTTCTTTGATTACATCTTAGTTTCTGTAGAGCAGTGGAGAAGGTTCCCATATATTCCTATCTTTCTCTCAATGGCTAATTTCATTTTTCTGCGGTTCATATCCCACATGGGATTGGAGCACTCACGGATTTGAAAAGTGTGTTTGAAGCTCACATAGCATTCAAGTAGCGGTTTGTTCCTGAAATTATTCATCAGAAATCCACATTTTCTGCAGTTCACAGAGCCAGTATGTGTCACCCTCAGGCGAATGTCAGCTCCTGGAGCAGGGACCCCAAGGCTCTCAAAAGCCCTCCAGCATTCCAGGGGCCTACGTCCAGAGACAGAGGGGCAATAAGGCACTGCAGGCGTCTGAGCTGCTCAGAGCATTTGACTGGGACCCCTAGACAGACGCAAAGACACTGTGTAATTAGAAATCACCACTGAAACGCGATCTCAAAGCACAGGGTGTGTCCACGGCTATGAGCAGGGGCCAGCATGTCTAGTCTTACTGGTTGTTTCACTACCACACAGTCTTCCCTTCTCAAATGATGGATTTAAATTGTTAGTGGGAATGTGCAATAGCAAAGTTTATTTTCTATTTCTTCAGCTGTCAACTCTTACTCATCCCAGGACATTATTCTTGTTTCCCTAATGATACAGCTTGATTTTGCGCTTTTAGAACCGAAGTTTGAAACCTGGGAGACCACAGTAGTGGTTCGATTTTCTTCAGCTTATGCCGATGCCTGTAGGTCTTCCAAATGGGAGACGATACAGTCTATATTTTACCCTTTAAAATGTGTTCTGAATCCATTCATAGCAGTGCAGTTGATTATTTTTTATAAAATAATTAATTAGTCCAGACAGAAATAAAGAGTATTAAAGCTCCAGGAGCCATGGAGGAACCTTTAGTCTGATCACTTTAGAAAAAAACAGAAAATCCAGTTTTAGAAAATTTAGGTCTGGAGAATAGAAATCACTTATTTAAGCATACATAACTATTTATTTCTAGGTTGGGATTTGACCTTAACTGAGCATTTTTTGGTCTCTGTCATATAGTATTAAGTAGTTTAAATCAATAGAGTGAATACATTATAATGGATATGTAAATTACTCTGATACTAAAACAACTATCATTTATACATGCTTTATCTAAAGAACATACAGACACGGAGAGCTCGGGTAACGTATGTCCAGAGTGAGAGGTAATATTATTTTTCGATTCCTTTTCCTTCTAGGCAGGATTTCAGTAGCACATAAACATGTGAGCCAAGTAGCCTAACCCACTCGCCGAGTGACAGATAGCATATTATAGATTTCATTTCACTTCTGAATGCTACCGTGATTGTCAAAGAGCTCCAGCAGCTGTCATCTGAGCATAATCAGCTCTTGAATCCTGTGTCTCTCTCTCCCCATTGCAGTTTTCCTGTAGAGGAGAGTGATGTCTCTTTGAGTTATGCAAAATGTCTCGCATATTGACTGAGTGGAGAGGGCTCAAACTGCTAGAAAGAGCTCCCGCTGAAAATTAGGCCTAATTTGGGTGTTCATCTCAGACGGAGAATAATAGAGGTGAACAGGATTGGATTGGCATGGTCCTGCTCCCACTCCTTGCCCCGGTGAGAGGTGGAGTTCCCATAGCTCAGAGGTCATCCATATGCTTTTGGCGGAAGCTGTCACATGCATGGAGCCGCATAGGAATCTCACTTCCAACCCCTCCCATGCCAAGATGTGCATGTGGCAAGATTCCTGGGTGATCGGCATGTATGTTAAAGTGGGAGGGGCCTTGGCTTACTGAACCTTTTATTAAGTTGCTGCTCTATTCATTGCACAATGATATCCATTGTGACTTTAGATGTGGCATCTGCCAGGCAGAGGAGAACTGCTCTTGAGCCTTGCGTTCATACCTTTCTCCAGCAAGTACTTGTTGAACGGGACTCAGCACCAGGCTATGAAATTGGACCAGATGCCAGGGAATGAAAAAGGGTTCAGACACTGTTGTCCTTCTGCTGGCTCTCCAGACTTGGGGAAAGAAAAACCCAGCTGAACATGGCGCAGTGCTGTAGGATCAACAGCAGATGTTTGTACAAGATGCTGCCTCTGAGCATCAGAAGGTTCCCAAGCCCACATGACTAGAGGGAAGGAAGAGGGAAGCTTGGATGCTTCCTGGGTTGATGCCGAATATGCCTTCCATGACAGTGTATCAAAACGCCTCAAATACAGAAGCTCAAACACTGTTTTATTATCATTGCATAGTTTCTGGGTGGTCAGGCCATGGGCTGAGTGTCTTCACTGTTCCATCTCATGGTGACATCCATGATGGCCTGGCCAAATTCCTCCTTGAAGCTTAGTGTCATCCCTAGGTGCCTGTGGTTGGTGGCAGGCTTGGTTCCTTGAGGCTGGAGGACTGACCTTCTCCAGGGCTGTCAGGCAGGATTCACTTAGCATCTGAGCTTACCTGGTTCTGTGGCAGCCTCTCTCCAGATGTGATCCACATCCTAGAAGCTGGCAGTAGACTCTCTTAGTCCAGATGCTGAATCACATGATGTCACACAGCCAGAAGAGCTACTTTTGCCTTGGTCATATGTCCACCCAGCAGGGACTCCTAGGGGTTATTTTGTACTGCTGAGATATCAGGGCAGGAAGCTATGCTATATGTCACGAAATTTGAACTGAGGAAACAAAGGTCTTTAGAGTGCCAGCCAATGAAATTCCTTGGTGATCAGGTGGCATCTGGAGATTGCTAGGCATCTCTGCTGTCGGATTTTGGATCTGTGCATGGAAACTCAAAGGGAGGTACAGACTTGTTGGCAGTTGTTTTGGTGACCAGGAGTGGTCTGTCTGGTAGGGAATTGGTGAGGTGAGGGGAAGCATGGGGGAAGGAACTGTAGTGATGACCAGGAGGCTGTGTTTAGAGCAGCGTTTACAGAGAGCACAAAGGAGAACTCCAGAAGGAAGCAGCCAGCACACAAATGTGCAAGGCACCACCGCCATGGGCATGTTACCAGGAGATGGAAGAGTCAAGGAAGCCCATCTCGCCATTCTACCGCTTGTTATTCAACAGGGTGAACCCCTGACACAGCCTGGACACTATGGCGTATTTGCCTTTAGCTAACAACCCTGGCTAGCTCCAAGTAATTGCCCAGTAGGTTCTTTTAAATGTCAGATTGACTCAATTGTAAGATTCTTGTTTACTCTCCCCTAAAGCTTCTTTACGGAGGGATTATGCTCATTTGAGACATGTTTCTTTAGTCAATAAACACAAACGGGCTCACTAATTTAATTTTAAAGTCCCTGGATACATCATTAGCAGGTCAAAATCTGGCAAAATGACTGATTGCTTCAGTTAGTTGAAAGTCTGCCACGTGTCATGTGCTGGGCTAAGGATTTTACCCACAGGACTGTAATCCTCAGAAAGCCCCACAAGAAGACATGACTTTCTAGAAGACACACAGGAAACTGAGATCTATAGAGGTTAAATCCATCACCAGCCTGGAATCATGCAGATAGGAAGGGGGACACTGGAAGTTGAGCTTTTGTCTATCTTGATTCTAAAATTTGTACACAAGCAGATCTCTCTTATTGTTAGGGAAGTGTTAGGTAACCTAGAAAGCGTGTGTAACCATAAGGCTGCAGCAATGAAAACAGTGTGGTCCTGGCACACGAATCAACAGACAGACTGACTAAACAGACGAGGAGGCCAGAAATAGGCTGGTACCCACAGGTCTCCGAGGCTGGTGGGGGAAGGAGACTGTTAAGTCGGGACACCTGCATAGCTTCCTAAAACTAATGTCTTCCCTTCACTGTCTTCTCTAGCACAAGTCAGACACCGAAGCGTTCAGTGTAAGGAATGAGCCATAGGCATGCAAAGGGGAAGTTCCTTGTCATCTCAAAATGAAGAAGCTTTCCTAGCTTTTTCTAAAATCTAAACACCATAAGCCAAAGGCTTGATCATTGTATTTCTTTGGATAAGGCTTAAAAGGATATCATGATCAAAATGAAAATAGAAATGAAAACATTGGAAAAATAAAATGTATATATAACACACAACAAAACACATACAGTATACACACACACATTATGTCTGCACACTGTAACAGAGATAAACAACTAATTTTCCTACTTTATTAGGATTAAAAATAGATAGTCATCTCAGGGAAAACATGATCATGTATGGTAATACAAATGATCTTTAAATCAGTCGTGTCCTGTCAGTTCCCAAATACTGACGTGGAGACTTCTTATTAATCTTGAAAGCTTTGCATTAGCTTAGTCTTGTTTCTATTAACTTGTTTCTTATAAATGAAATTAACCCATTTCTATGAATCGGTGTTCTGCCACATGACTTGTGCTTTTCCCTCTCCTCCTGCATGTCCTGTTTCCTCTGTGTCCAGCTGGAGACTCCCCTTTCCTGTTCCCAAAGCTCTCTCTGTCTGGAAGTCCCACCCCAACCTCCTGCCTAGCTACTGACCTTTTAGCTTTTTAATAAACCAGTCACCGTGATGTATCTTCACACAGTATAATCAGAAATCTGGCAACACAATGATGCATTAGCCTTTTCATGATGGGACAGATGCAGAGGCTACAGTGGGGTCTCCTTTTGTCACTGTGCCATACACCCCAACTTACAGCACGAGCTGTTGAGACGGACATGCAGAACCAAGCGCTTATCAGTCTTGTGGGCACAGAGTGAAGCAGCCGAGGAGAGCTGGACTCAGAAGCGCCTCGCAACCCAAGGGTCCATGTCTCCTTCCATCGGTACTACCCTTCGAAGTTACTGCACATGAACTTAGGGAGGTACAGGGAAAGGTTTCCTTGGGCTCTTGCTGCGGCATTGTAAATTTGCTCAAAACGGGATGGCTAGCTAACAACCTAAATATTTATCAATAAGAAGCCAGATAAACACTGACATACCTGTTTATTATAATTATTATAATGCAGCTATGGAAGATGAGCAAAGCACCATGCTATAAACCTACCCTGTGGGAAAGACCCCATCAAAGCAAACACTAAGACTGCAAGAGGATACCTCTGGAGACAAGAGCAAGAAATAAGCACACACAGCCATGTTTCTTTATAGTTTCATAAGGAAAACATTTTCAAGGACATGCTTTTTAGGATATAGTATAAGTGAATTAAAGTGTTTACTGCTTAGAAATGCCAGGTACTAGTCAGCTGGAGGAACGCAGGAGGGAGTCTTTTCACTGTAAGATCATATTCTGTGTATATACACAAACAGACATATAGACATGGGCAGAGGCAGAGAGAGAGAAAGAGTGACAGGGAGGGAGGGATGGAGGGAGAGACAGAGATAAAGACAGGGACAGAGGGAGACCTCAGAGACACATAGCAAGAGACAGAGACATAGGGAGAGATAGACATAGAACAGTAAAGTATTACCCACATAGATGTTGAAGCAGATTAACTCAAAAAAACACACCTTAGCAAATCACACATCTAGAAAAACACTGGGCTAAAGCATCTAGGAACGATCAATTATTACAGCAGAAACAACTGGCTGCTGGTGCTGTCTTCGTTAAACTGTTTCATTTGCTCCCCCCACTGTGTGAGCGAGTGTTCCTTTTCTGTGACCAAGGTAAATACATGGAAGAGGAGAAATGTTGATTTTGGCCGGAGTTTTAGGCTCTCCAGTCTGTGGTTGGCTGACTGCTTTGATTGTGGGATGGGAGCACGTTACAGTGACCTGTGGGGAGAGCACAGCTTCTTCCCTCAAGGACGGGGGGTGGGGGGGAAGGACGGGAAAGCAAGAACAGGGAGGGAGAGGGGTGATGGGGAAGGGTACAGTGAGCAGAAGAAGAGGGTGGAGGGATAGTCTTCTAGTGCCACCTCAACAGTTTGTCCTGAAAACTCCACTGTCTCCTAGTAGGGCCGCAAGCTATTGCCCAACCCTTCAACATGGGATCCTCAAGAGACACTTGACAGAAAAATACTTACTGATAAACTTTAATCACATTTCTGTATATAGTTAAGATGTTATGCTATGAAATAGTATTTCATGACATAAACTCAGTCTCAAAAATACCAAGACCACAATATAAAAATGAAATTAATAGCATTTAAGGGTTAAAGAACTAATAGACTCTCATTAAAATAAGCACGGCCCTTTGTTGAGACTTTGTCAAAAGCTTGTGGCACGATTGTGTGGATTGTGTGTAGTCTTTGAACTTTAGTTTAATGGATGCCACAGCTAGGGGGACCAGCCCTTCCTGTTTGCCTCAGATGGGGTGGTTTACCTAGACATAGCACTTCGCATTGCTACGTTCAGGTCAGCCCTGAGCAACTGGGACAGTCAGTGTCTGTTTCAGGCGGATGAGATACAGCCCAAACTTATGTCTGAGAAGCGTGAGGAAATGGTTGTTGGCTGAACTTAGGAAATCACCTAACTCATTTTCCATCATCAGTCACTAATTATGAAAGATTTTGTGTAAATCACCTGCTAAAATTTCATCTTCTCTGATGACAATTTATTTGGGAACTAATCAAGAGGAATACATAACCGTCTTTCCAAAAATGACTTAAGAGCCCACACCTTTCCTTTGGAAGCTTCTCAGCAACAGCAGTTCTGTTCTTCAATTTTAACTTTTCACATACTTCTGATAGGCAGCATACGTTGTACATGGCCACAAAATCATAGAAGTAAGGCGCATGTCTAGATACCTCCTTTAAAAATGGCTCTTGCCTCTCTTTCAGTAAGTACGTAAATTAAAACCAGAGTGCCACCATTTGCTGAAGGCTCTGCTTTAGCCCAGGAGCTGTGATCGTGCTGGTGTGTACTGTGACTATGAGGAAAGGCGTGGACATATCTCTTGTCACTTTTGTTTATTTTGTGTATTATATTCAATCTGTGTTGTTGCTTTTTTCAGGGGTCCTTGCAGCTGCTTGATATAGATATGAATAATTTGCATTGATATGGATTTTAAGGTCAATTTTGTTATATGTTATATGTATATGTATTTCTGATCTTGTTTAAGGTATTGTGTAGTTCCTTTTAAAAATGTAATGTATAATTAGGAAATATAGGTTGCTAATGGATAATCATCAATAATAGTCAAGCTTGTAGTCATGTTAGTTAGATTTTCTAGATATGTAGAGATATATTGCAGTTAGATAGGCATTCTTCATATCTTTAAAAGACTACAGAATATGGCATTTAATGTCTTAATAACTTAGGGTTTTTCATGACAATGAGACTCATCTGCTCCTGGCAGCACCAATCTACTTTAAGAGGAAGATGCGCATTGAAGAGGCTCCTTATGGAGTTAGTTAGCCATTTGGGCAAGAAACTGCTCTTCCCTGGACTGTTGCATAAACTAGACACAAAAAACCCACAGAGAGAGGACTGCTGAACTTTCCTAAAGGTGAGATGATCCTTTGGGGTTCCTGTTTCATGAAAGAGTCTGCGAGACATTCTGCAAGACACAAAAGAAAGTGACTGAACTGTCTTTGAAATTTCCTGCTTCATGGAAATGTCTGCTGGATACTATGGGCCTGTAGGCTGAAGATGGATGCCCCAACAGTACAAAAGAACTTGGGGTGACTGTCAGGACAGTGAGATGTCTCTGTCATTTCTAGAGTTTTGGAAGTGTCTTACATCTTGTTTACTTAGGTAATATTATATCCTTCTGGAGTCTTTGATGGAGTTGAAGAATGGATAGATATAGTTTTCTTTAGTTATGATAAAAGATAGATATAAATATTGTAACTGTAATTCTTGCTTGATAACTGTTTTGTTATATGTAATTTTACTATGTTAAAGTTAAAGCCTTCCTTTGTGTTTAAACAGAAAAAGGGGTAATGGTGTAGGAGGGTCTTCTTTCTATGTGTTTCTTTCATTGGTTAAATAAAGAAAACTGCCTTGGCCTTTTGATAGGGCAGCATCTTAGATAGGTGGAGTAGAAAGAACAGAATGATGGGAGAAAGGAGGCAGAGACAGAGAGCTGCCCGCCACGAAGCTGCCCGGTCAGACATGCTGCATCTTTCCCGGTAAGCCACGAGCTCATGGTGACATACAGATTATTAGAAATGGGTTGAATCAAGATGTGAGAGTTAGCCAATAACAGGCTAGAACTAATGGGCCAGGCAGTGTTTAAATGAATACAATTTGTGTGTTGTTATTTTGGGGTATAAGCTAGTCAGGCGGCTGGGAGCCGGGCCATGGGAAGTGACCTGCTGCTCCTCTTACAACAGCTGTTTGTGCATTTTAGTTGGTCAGTGTGGTTACAGTTAAATAATATTATTTTAATTGGGTATTGATGCGGTGAGGTTGACCAGATAGCTGAAAAGAGGACTGAGAGCTGAGCTCTTTGTGGTGGTAAGGCAGCGCTCCTTCAGTCAACCACAGCTTTGCAGCCTTCCAGCACAGCTGTGGAGGTGGTGGGGGCACCTCTTTCTACCTTTATATTCAAGGCTGTTGAAGCTCACATTTTCTGTATGTATCCAGTGAACAAACGAGGCTGAGGGAATGAATGTATACCATGAAGAGAGGTGGTGATGGGAAGGTGCTGGCTCCATGGCAAGCCCTCAGTGACATGGATGTTCATACATTTGCTACCCGTGAAGCTTCAGTTTTCAGTGTTGAAGCAGAGTGACAACCTTAAGAAGACAAGCCTTTGGGACGCATTCAGAGGGGTTGTTTGATTGGGTTGAGGGAAGACCCCAACCCCATTCCCTAAACCTGGTTATGGGATCGGATAGGAAGAAGAAAGCTGGTGTGTTGAGGGAGCTGCAGGCTCGTTCCTGCCACCACTCCCAGCCACTGGCTAGCTTTACCCAAAATAACAACACACAAATTGCATTCTTTCAAACACTGCTTGGCCCATTATATCTAGCCTCTTCTCGGCTAACTCTCGCACCTGGACTAGCCCATTTCTAATAATAAGTGTAGCACCCCAAGGTGCCCTTACTGGGAAGATTCTAGCCTACGTCCATCCTGGGTCGGAGCTTCATGGCGTCTGCCCTAGCGATGAGCTGCATGGCGTCTGTCTGAGGCGTCTTACCTCACTTCCTCTTCCTCCCAGCATTCTGTTCTGTTTACTCCACCCACCTATGTTCTAACCTACCAGGGCCAAGCAGTTTCTTTATTAATTAACCAATGACCTTTCTCCATCACTGGTGAGTCACAATCATTCACTCCTCTCTGATTCCAGACTGTGGGTGTAATGTGACCAGCTTCTCCAAGATCCTGCTCGCAAGCCTTCTCCACATCCACAAGCCAAAAGAAACCCTTCCTCCATGAGTTGCTGTCATCAGGATAGCTTAGCATGATAACAGGGAAAGCAGCTAATACAAGCAGGTTCGCATGAATAAAGAGCTAAACCACATTTTCTCCATCTCATCGACAAGCTGAAGAAGAAAAGAAGCCCAGAGGTGACGCCACAGTTTTAAGCCAAGGTAATTATTATCATCTGGTGCAATTGTAATTTACAGAGAGCAACCATCCTGTGAAAATTTGGCTAGATTGCTTTAGTTGTCTTAGGCTTCTTTGCTTGAATATAGAATACTATTGTCTCCAGTTTCCTCATGGTCTGGAGTAGTACATACTCTGATGTAGACTTTAATTGATGTCATCTCATGTTTATAGACATATTAAGGAATATAAAGCTGAAACTTTTATTTTTATATGTATTTGCCTTTTAAACAAGCTGTGAAGGAGAGCATTGCTGGTTTCTAGCTCTATTAGTGATAGAAGGTGGTACTGAGTTTATGCCTATCTCCCTGCTTCTCTTTTCTCCCCGACTGATGAATCATCTGATGTTTGTGCTTGTTCATTCTTGCTAAAGCCATGTGGAAGAGATGGTACATTTAATCCAGAATAAATATCCTCATGGTTCTTCACACATGGGTAGACTTTAGATATATTGGCTTTTTTTGTATTCCTCTGATTTTCAGATACATTAAATTTAAATCAACAAACAGAGCTGCTGCTTAGTGGCTGTCTCCATGAGACAATTGCTATTAAAATTTCTATAAAATGCCATTGACAATACAACAGGATTTTCCCCATTATCTGGGAAGAAAGGTACATAAATTTGATAATAAGCCTCTAGAAAACTCTGAAAATACCAAAAATACTTATTTTATATTTTGAATATTTTGATTTCTAAAAGACTGCTTACTATCGCTTAATTTTGGAATACAATATTGAAAATCTGTGACCTTCAAAGTGTTCTCTATTAAAATTAAAAAAAAATGTATGTTGCTTTAAGTGGAGAGTCTGTCACTGCCACCGAGGCCTGTTGTGTTCTCTGCTGAGAAAGCAGAACTGGGTGCAGGACTTTGATAATTATATAACTTGATGTTCGATCCACTGGAATATACTTCAGTTATACAACACTCAAATTTTAGAAATGGAATTGGCCTGCACATGGCCCGAACAGTAGGGTTTTTCAACATTTATTTTTCTTTCTCAGAGATTGGTTGATATTTATTAAATTGTCATTTCTCCCCTGGAGCTATATTTTCACACTAATATAAATTGAGTGTTTTTTTTTAAATTTTGTGGTTGAATCATTTCTGGAAGAAAATCATAGGCTTAGATGAACAATTTGGAACTTTTCAGTTCCTCATGATAGGGTCTTTTCCCAGTTCATTCCTCGCGTTTTGACTGTATACAAGGATTTGTGTCTTTCAAATAGCTTCCCAGATTTTGTGGAAAGTCAGTCTGCTTTGTGTTCTCTGTCTGCTGGCCTGTTTTGTAGTTAATCATTCATTCTCAAACGTTTCTTGCTGTGATTTACTCTGCCCCAAATTTGACATTATTAACTGCTTCTGGAACATAACTAAATGTTTAGAAGAAGGATTAGCTTTGTTTTATATGTGTGCATGCCATTAATTGCTAATTATGTTGAAAATAGGGTCATCTGGAGGCTTTAGGAAAAATTATATTTTTACTATGTTTCCATGGAATGAGTGAAATATATCTCCCATTATCATATTATCCTAGCATTGTAATGGAGATTTTATTCAACCTGCAGATTGTGGAACAGTCAGTTTTTTTCCTTAGACTCCTTAATAATCTGGAGAAACTTAGGCACTTATCTTAAAGAATTATAGCAACCAAACCAGAACTGTGTTTGTACACATTGATATGTTTATATGCATAAAAAGAATATTATACTGAATATAAACATGTAACTCTTCGTGGCAATTTTATAGCCAGTGTGTGCTTCTTTGGCTATTGTTATGACATAGTTTGAGTGCCCAACTTGTGCCACTTACATTAAACTATGGGCAAGGGATCTCAAGTGCCACTCGGCTTTCTCAGAATAAACGTCACTAATTGGCAGTGAATTCAAGATTTGAAACCATGTTCAACAAGTCGTATGGCTCCTTTTAGCCTACACATGCTCTTTCTGTATTAGCATCTTTCTCTGCTGTGTAGGGCTTAAGATGAAGGTGTGGGGAAGAAGCTGCTGATAAAATGCTACCGGGTACTCTGGGCAGGCTGAACAACATATTCCCTGAAATAGCCATTTCTGGAGAGTTAGGTTTTGTTTGTTTGTTTGGTTTGTTTTTGGAGATTCTTTGGCTAAAATTCTTCAATGACATAGCTCCTTTAGCTCCATCTCCCCGAGAGAAGGCTTGTATCAGCACGTTAAGATTCTCTTGTCAATAGTTGGCCGTGGTAAAGTGAGAAAATTATGCTGATCAATAAATGTGAAGTTCAGACCTGTCTGCCTCTGCTTTTACATCTCTGATTTCTTTGTGAACACAAATGATCTGAATTTTTTTATACTCAATTTGCTTGCATTGGGGCAGTGGGGGTTTTTATGAGCATAGAACTGTGAATGGAGAAACGTGTAAAGAGAATGTAGATCTACACATATACAAATTAAACACTGTATGTAACATAAAGGATAATGAATAAAATGGGAATAGAAATTCAAAAAATATCATAGATAAAATGAAGAACAGGCCATAAATACACAAAGACATTGGGTAAATCATCAGGATCACTGTGGGTTTAGTCATCACCAGACAAAGGTTACAGATTATTCACCAGAGAAGAGATGAAAGTGACTAAATATTAATACATTGAAAATATCAAGTTTCTATGGAATATGAAGTGTAATCTGATGATTTTCTGGATTTCCAGTTTCTATTGTGTTCTCCTTTTTGTTTATGACTTGGTTAACTTTGATATTCTCTCTCTGCCTTTTGGTATGTTTAAATAAAGGTTTCCTGAAGAAAATCAATCTCATCAATTCTTTGTATTTTTTTCTTTGTTTTTATTTTGTTAATTTCAGTCTTCTACTCCTCTAGGTGAGTCTGCTTCTTTTTTTTTCTAGAGCTTTCAGGTGGGCTGTTAAGTCTCCAATGTGTGCTTTTTCTGTTTTCTTTAAGTGGGCACTTAGTGCTATTAACTTTCCTCTCAGGACTGCTTTCATAGTGTCCCATAAGTTTGAGTAGGTTGTTTCTTTATTTTCATTGAATTCAAGGAAGACTTTGATTTCTTTCTTTATTTCTTCCTTGATCCAGGTGTGGTTCAGAAGTTGACTGTTCAGTTTCCATGAGTTTGTAGGCTTTCTGGGGGTAGCATTGTTGTTGCATTCTAACTTTAATCCATGGTGATCTAATAAGACACAGGAGGTTACGAATATTTTTTTGTAACTGTGGAAGTTTGCTTTGTTACAGTTCTCAATTTGATTATTTCCTGCCATCTAGTCCTCCTGGGTGAATTTGCTTCTTTTTGTTCTAGAGTTTTCAGGTGTTCTGTTAACTCACTAGTATGGGATTACTATACTAGCTTCTTTATGTAGGCATTTACTGCTTTGAAGTTTCCTCTTAACACTGCTTTCGTTGTGTCCCATAAATTTGGGTATGTTGTGTGGTCATTTTCACTAAATTTCAGGAAGTCCTTTATTTATTACTTTACTTCTTCCTTGGCCCATTGATGATTCGGTGAGCATTGTTTCATTTCCATGTGTTTGTAGGCTTTCTGAAGTTAGTGTTGCTGTTGAATTCTAATATTAAGCCATGATGATCCGATAAGATACATGGGGTTATTGTAATTTTTTTGTACTTGTTGAGGTTTGTTTTGTTACCTAGTAGGTGATCAGTTTTTGAGAAGATTCCATGAGGTGCTGAGAAGGTTTGGATGGAATATTCTGTAGATATCTGTTAAGTCCATTTGAGTCATAGCATCTGCTAGTTCCTTTATTTCTCTGTTAAATTTCTGTCTGGTAGATCTTTCCCGTGGTGAGAGTGGGGTTTTGACGTCTCCAGCTATTAGCTTGTAGGGTTTAATGTGTGATTTAAGCTTTAGTAGTGTTTCTTTGACATATGAGTGTGCCCTTGTATTGGAGGCAGAGATGTTCAGAAGTGAGATTTCCTCTTGATGGAATTTTTCCTGTGACAAATATGAAATGTCCTTCTTTGTCTCTTTTGATTGATTTTAGTTTGAAATCTATTTTGTTAGATATTAGAATAGCTACAAAAGCTTGTATCTTAGGTCCATTTGATTGGAGAATTTTTTTCCTAACCCTTTACTCTGAGGTGATGTCTGTCTTTGAGGTTGAGGTGTGTTTCTTATATGCAGCAGGGGGATGGGTTTTGTTTTTGTTCCAATATGTTAGGTTGTGTCTTTTTATAGGTGAGTTGAGTCCATTTATATTAAGGGATATTAATATCTGCATAACACTTGACTAGGACCTTCTGGCTTTCATTGTTTCCATTGAGAAATCAGGTCTAATTTTGATAGGTTCACCTTTATATGTTACTTGGCCATTTAATAGTCTTTCTTTATTCTGTATGTTTAGTGTTTTGATTATTATGTTACAAGGGGTTTTTTTTTTTTTTTGTCCAGTCTATTTGATTTTCTGTAAGCTTCTTGTATCTTCATGTGCAAATCTTTCTTTAGGTTGGGAAAGTTTTTTTTTTTCTATGATTTTGTTGAATATATTTTCTGTGCTTTTGAGTTGAACTTCTTCTCTTTCTTGTATCCTTATGTCTCCTTCAATTCTTAAGTTTGGTCTTTTCATGGTATCTCATATTTCCTGGATATCTTGTTAGATTTAACGTTTTCTTTCACTTGTGAGTCTGTTTCCTCTTTTGTATCTTCAGTGCTTGAGATTATCTCTTCCATCTCTTGTATTCTGTCGTTCATGCTTGTATTTGTGGTTCCTGATCATTTTCTTATATTTTCTGCTTCTAGAATTCTTTGGGTTGTGTTTTCTTTATTGTTTGTATTTCAATTTTCAAGTCTTGAATCATTTCTTTCACCTGTTTGATTGCTTATTCTTGGTTTTCTTTAAGGGATTTGTTGATTTCGTCCCATTATTTGTTTGTCTTTTCCTGCATTTCTTTGAGGGAATTTCTCATTTCCTCTTTAAGGGCCTCAAACATTCTCCTAAAGTCATTTTTTTAGGTCATTTTCTTCTGCTTCATCTGTAATGGGGCATTCACGTCTTGGTGCTTTAGAGCCACTAGTTTTTGTTAGTCTCATGTTGCTCCTTGTGCTGTTGAGTGTGTTCTTATTTTCTCTACCCTTCTTTCCCTCTGATTGGTGTAGTTGGGCCTGTGCCTCTGGCGATCAATCTTCCAAGTGCCAGTGGATCCAATAATTAAATGGTTGCTCCTCATTGTAGAGTCGGAGCCACATTTCCAGTCACCCTGGAGATCACTCAGCGTTTTTGTAGGTTGCTTTGTCCTCTTGAAGGTTGCTCTGCAATCTTGTAGGTCGTTTGGTCCTTCTTCCTTAAAGACATTTGCTTGTGCTGATCCTGTGGAAGTTGCTGGCTCAGGCTTGGTTCTGCAGAGGTGGTTGTCTTGGACCTGCTCTTGTGGAGGTCGCTGGCTGGGGCCTGCTACTGTGGAGGTTGCTGGCTCAGGTGTGGCACTGTTTATAACTCCAGAAAGTTGTAAAGGACTATTCAATGAATTTCGTTTATAGGGAAAGCATTGTGGCTTAAATATTTGTAGATAATTATATCATTTATGTCTTTGGAAACTTTAAATCACCATAATAGAAGCCAATGATAATATTTAATATGTCAATATTTTAACAACAGTTATCTTTAGATTGTTTGATTTTAAAAATGTATTTAAAGCAGTCACTTATGGTCACAACATATGGTGGGATCAAGCCTACCTACTTTTTCTGAAAAATATAGCTTATTCTTTTTCTTTCTTGTGCCTCTTTTTTATGATTTTGAATGCTGTCTTAACCTGACAATGTTCTCTGTTATACTTTAGGCTTCTTTGTTCAGGCTTCAAAGATCTTCCCACCCCACCCCCACTCCTGCTTTGGGGCTGCTTGTCTGTCATGTGCCTAGTGACAGACTTCCATGCTTAGGTCAAAAGTCATGGCTTCTTCCTTCCTCTTTCCATCCAACTACTCCACATAGCTGCCAACACTTACACCTTAGCTGTCTTAAGGATTCTTAAAAAAAAAAAAACCTCTTAATAAAATTTATGTTAAGCTTTCCCTGAGTCCATGTTTAATTCTTTTATCAACAAGGTTAATACCCTTACAAGGGACCCTAATAGCATGGTGTGTGGTAATCCATGTTGAGGTCCCTAAAATTTCCTGTAACCTGTGGTGACCATGAAGGGACCTCAGAGGAGTTTATTTTATTCTGAGGACAAAACAGGAGACCATACTTCATGATCTTAGCTACTGAATTTGCTCCCTATTATTTGGGACAACCAACTTCTTCTGGAAACATCTGTGGTTCTAGATTCTTTACGTGGTGTGATGGTTTGAAGATACTGGCTCCTGTAGGCTTGTATATTTGAAGGCTTTGTCCACAGTTGGTACACTGTTTTGAAGGATTAGGAGATGTGGCCTTGTTGCGGGAGGTGTGTCCCTGGGAGTGGGTTTTGAGGTTTCAAAAGCCCATGCCTTTTCCGCTTCACTCTCTTCCTTGTGCTTGTGGGTCAAGGTCGAAATCCTTAGCTACTGCTCTAGTGCTCTACATACCTGCTGGCTGCCATGATCCTCACCATGGTGACCATGGACTGTCCCTCTGAAACTGTGAGCATTAATGAAAGTTTTTCTTCTGTATGTTGCCATGGTTATGGTGTCTCATCATAGCCATAGAATAAATAAGACACATGGCCTACCCTTTCTTCTTTTATCTGCTGAAGAGGACTTAGAAAAATTTCAGATTTGTAGAAAATCTGCAGTTAAAATAGTGCAGAAAGAGACATAAGTATTCTGTACCTCGTTTGTTTTACTGTATGGTCATGGAACATTTCCCATCACTCAGCAGTTAGTACTTGCTTATCACTCATATCACTGAGCATTGAATTATGGATTTATTAGGGTAGAATTAGTATGTTTTTACCTATATTGATTCTATGCCGAGATTCAAAACACTACTTTGCATATAGCGTTATAGAAGTTTCTTTTGCTCTCTGTGTTTTCTCCCCTACAGGCAGAGCACACCTTTCAGGGGAGATGTATAGTATTTCCTTACCTGCCTTCCTCTGACCCTCTTCACCACCATCTGAGTACCACACGCGGCGTGCTGTTCACTCTCCTCTTGTTTAGCTCCTAGTTTCCAATGGAGAATTGTTAGAGTTCTGTTGGTTGAATGGGACCATTCAGATCATTTGACGCTTTAATGCTATTATTGTCCTTACTGTTTCATTTGCATGTGTAGCGGATCTTGTCCTTGGTTCCCAATGTCCAGTCTGCCTTGCTGGCCGTCGCTCACTGAGTAGACCCATCATGGGCCTGTAGTCAAACCATAATCCCATAGACATGTCTGTTATTACCAACTCATCTCTAATCCCAGCCAACATCTGCTCACTTTTCTCTCTACCCAGCCTGCTTGAGATCTCTCCAATAAGGCCTCCCTAGTGGGAATAGTACTGGAGGTTTAGAGCTATCCTGTAGCCTTTCTCTCTCTCGCTCTCTGTTTTTTTTTGTTGTTGTTGTTGTTGTTGTGTGTGTGTGTGTGTGTGTGTGTGTGTGTGTGTGTGTGTGTTATCCTATTGAAATCCCTCTGGATTCTGTTAGAGTGTCTTACATGCTTCCCCTGGGATATTGTTATCGGCGTCTTACCATCTGGCCATTGCCTGTTACCTCCTGCCAACAGCTTTGTGCTTCATGGAGCATCTAAAACATGCTGTTGAAACGTAATATCTCAAGAATCACTCCACCCACCTGGAGGTCTTTCTTCTGGATGACCCCTTCAAAACCTCTTCACACATCCCTTCCCCCCCCCATGTGTGTTTATATTTTGGGGATGGTTTCCATGTCTTAGGATATTTGCGTTTAAAGTTTTCAACTGTATAACATGACATATCTTCTCTTAAATTAAACATATTTTTAAAGGGCATGTAAACAGGTCCAGTCAGGCCAAGGAGACTTGCCATTGTAGACTGATACAGTAAAGTATTAAAGCTCTTGAGTAGTAATTCGCCAAGTCGTCTAGAGAAGAATCAGTATGGCTACAAAGGTGCTTCCCCACTTCCAAGTGTTAGTGTTGGTGCTGGAGGGTGCTGTTCATTTAGAGATTCCAGGAGCTTCAGAGACGGGACCCTCGACTGTTATCTTGGATTTGTTCACTAGGCTCACTAGCTTTCTACGGGGTACTGTCCCAGGCCTTCTCTCTTTCAGGATCATTGTGTGAGTGGAACTAGAATGTCTGTATCTGCCAAAGCTACTGAGAGACTAGTTCATTCTGACTGAGACCATTCCTCATCACAATGAGTGATGTCATCCTCACCGTAATGGATAGCAACATTATGAGAGGGGAAAATAAATGGATCTTCTTTTATTCGGCTCCCATTAATATAGATGGCATTTACTATCACTGAATAATCAAT
>NW_004949118.1:3344559-3366375 GCF_000317375.1 Microtus ochrogaster | reverse complement strand
AAATATTTTGGCATTTGTTACTTTGAACCTAAAAAATTAAATTTCACTGTGCCGTGATGTTCACTGGAGGATAAACTGTTTTTTTTTTTCCTTTTTTAATTGATGAGCTTTTCTTGGGGGTCCTGTAATAACTGAAAAACTCAAGTGCATTTCAATGAAGAGTGTTTCTCTTTACTAAGGCACATCATTCGCCTGCTCTCGGTAATGGCTTATAAGTGAGCTGCTCTTTGAACGTAGCTTGTTTAGCCGCCAGTTCTTTCTGTGGTAGCAGCCAATTCTAGGTGAATTGATGGGGTGTGAATGTAAGCACAAAGGGATGGGACACATGTGCTGTCTTCCTGGAGTCGCTGGCCGATGACTGAAGCTTGGAAACACGTGTGTTGTGAGTCACTGGCCAATGAATGAAGCTGGCTGGGGCACAAGCTTAGGGCCATGCCCCATAGTCACTCAGCCCTGCTTTGTGAAGGTCATCCTTATGCTACACCTAGAATTCCTTAACAGATGACTGTGTATACCACAGTGCATATTTTCCTCATTGAAGACCTTCCTATGAGGGCTTCAGATGATTCCTGCATCCAAGCTGCCCTACAGAAGAGCCCAGCGGAGGAAGCCTCCATCGTCTGCTGCATCTGCGGTCAGTCCCTGGGGGATAAGGTCACTGCACTCTGAGAAGATGAGTGAGCGCTTGTTGTTCATATTGGCTTGAATGAAGAAACTGCTGCAGATCAACGCTTGATCCTAGAGCAGGCACCCCAAGCGTTCTGTGCTGCGGACATGCGGCTCTAGAATCAGAACCCATCTTCCCTCTCTTGGTCTCAACTCCTTTTCTTGCTAGAAGCTTTTGTTTGATTTGGAGCCCAAATCAAAGGGTGTTTACAGAGTGTGAACTGTGTGCTGAGCACGTTTCCTTTTGTTCAGTCTGATTCCTTTTCTGTCATTGAGATGACAGTTGCGATGTTGGAGACATTTTAATGTCCTTTAAACTTAAACCTATACTGCTTCGTTTGAAAACTTAGACTATGGGCGTATTTGGTGACAGGCTATTTCTTATCCCCATGGTCTCTAGTTTGGATTCCTGGCCTTTTCTTATCCCCATGGTGTCTAGTTTAGATTCATGGCTATTTCTTCATAATGGACTTTCAGGTATCTCCTAGGAGCTACCCCAGTGTCCCCTTTCTCTTTGCCATCATTGCCCCCCTATCCATTGGCACATAGTTCTGCTTTGTCCCTTGTTTGATTATAACTCTGATTCTTTGCTTAGTATACCTTGTCAGGTTTTAACACTGGGAAGTTATTTGTCCTTTTGATAATGTCTAAAAGGAGGCAATTCAAAATAGCAAATTTAATAGTTTTCATCACTTTCCCATTTACTTCTTTCTTTCATTTACTTCCATATGAGCCATAGGTTCCTTATTTCATTCAGTGTATTTTAAGCCACGTCTGTCATTGTTTCCCTGCTCAGGTTGCTGCTATTGAAGTTTGGACAGTTGGGTCCTTTAAGTTGGTCTGCTGTCTCTTTGATAGATCCTTATTTTTATTTGACACTGGGGCGTTCAGAGACAACCGCAGCTTTTCCTTAATAGCCAAAAGGAACCAGATACACATAGTTTATGCTTTGATAAAGTTATTTGTTATTTATTTCTCTTGCTTTATGTGTACAGTAACTCATAGAACGTTCAAGACTGGGATCACATTTTCTTCTCATTTCTATATGTGATTGAGGGTCACCTTCTTCTAAGACAGTATCTAACGCACACTTATAATGCACACTGTGGATTTGGTGCAATCCACAGCTGTATAGAATACTTAGAGCAGACTATGCAGGGAAGATGGGTTGGAGGGATGGCAGGAGAGGGGGAGGAAGAGTAAGAGAGTCACACAGAAACAGTTTCCATCTTGAGTATCCAGCCGTGTCTTGGTCTTCAGCCCAGGGTAAATGTTCTTTTTTAATAGTATATTCTTTTAGTTCTTATTTCTGCAGAATGATTATCTTGATATTTGAAAGCAAGCACGGACTGTGTGCTTAGAATCAAACCGTTAGGCCCTGCTGCCTGATTGGTCCCAGCAATTTCAGCAAATCACTTATCTTCTTAAGCCTCCATCTTCTTTCTCAGGAACAGGAGAAATAGATAATATCACTTGGCCATGAAATTATCAGGATGAAATGAGGAAATGTTTATTATGTCTTGGCCTCTGGGTAGATATTATATAAATGGGCTAAATTGTGAGCAACTTAAGTGGGGAATTTATGTATTGTTTTTTTAATAACTGTTAGGTTGTTTCTGTAATGAGTCCTCGTATTTTGTGTTGGTGATTCCTATAGGACTAATTTTGAAAAAATATAAGCGACAGAATTGACATTAGCCAAGATGTTCTCTTCAGTATCTCTGCCGTTGACTGTCCTGCAGGGATGAAGATGCCTGGGAACTGCCCTGAGTGTCAGCTGCACAGCCGGAGCCCTGGGGGCCATCTTGCTGTTCCCTTTCTCCCTGTCTTGACTAGTCTGTCGTGGAAGGCCACTGCTTTTGATTAAGGAGTTTATCTTCTAAAGTCTGTATATTTTTCATCTTGCTTCAGCTCTAGCTGTTGTCCCCCACCTTGGCTTCCCAGCTGGCTCCATCAGACCTGCTTTTGAAATGACTTCATGCTGATGGCACAGTACAGCTAACTCTTTCTTCTTGTAGGGTAAGCCGGATCCTGTGGATACCCCCACCAGTTCTTTTCTTAAAAGTTTCCTCTCTCCATTGCCTGCAGGTTAGGACAAGGGCAAAATCCTAAGGCCTTAAATTCTTAGATTCTGGCCTTCTGTGGTTTCAGTCTTTCTGCCCATGATCTGCTTGCATGACTCTGTGTTCTGAAAGTGCTAGCCTTATTTGAGGCCTGGCCAAAGGGCCCCTGTACTTCCTGCCCCTTCTGCTTGAATTGTCCTCCCCTCTTTTCCTGCATATTTATCTTTTGCCTGCTTTAGAAACACAATTGCCTAAAGATTTTTAGCTTCGGTGCTACTTGTTAGGGACATTCCCATAATCTCCTTGACTAGGCTCTCAGGGACCTGTGGCTTGAAAGCCTGTGATAAAGACTGTGATCACATAATGCAGTTTTTGACTTCCTCACTACATTTAAAGCCTGTAATGAGGTTACTGTTATTTCTGCAGACCCTTGTACACAAGATGTCCTCTGTATTATTTGATGTATTAATAACTGCAGAGACGTTAGTGAGGCTGAACACAGGGTTGGGATCCAAGGACAAAGACCTTGTGTGTTGTGTTCAGCTATTTGTACATTATTCTATAGCTAATAAAGGTAATGAAGCTTTGCATATCATTCTGTGCACAGATAAAAATTGCCAGGAGTCGATAAGGTGTCTTTTCTTAGTTCCTGCAGTGATATCAGAGAGCTGACAGAATCCAAAGAGGTTCAGGAAGAGAGGCCCTGTATCTCATGCCAATAGAGTCAGTCTTGACTTAGAATCTGGGATCAGACTGGAAAGCCAACACAGGGGTGGTATTTGTGCAGAGAGTGAGGACCTAGAGGAATTTGTGCAGGTCAGAAGCTGTGGAGAGATGTATAGAGGGGTAAGCATTTGGGCTCATCAAACACAGACCAGCTGTTGAGCCTGTGAGCACAGGACTCATTTGTAGCAGAACAAGCTTAACAGAGGGGGAGATTGGACAGATGCCTTGGGGCACAGAGAAAGGCTACCCCTTAGTGTGTAGCCATGGTAGGGAGGGAGAGTGTGGTTCTGGAAGCTGTGGATGTGATATGTTGCCAGCTCTGGGATGCTGGTACTCTGTAGTTGATATCCAGAGTGAATCTGTGTAGGTTTCGTGAAATAGAAACAGCTTTTCCCAATAAGGCTCAAAGTATATTGTTATGCTTGTGAATGTTATGGTTCTGTTATTTTACTTTTGCTATATATTGAAAGTATCCTGCATAAAGTTTATTGTTTTCTTTATAGTCTTAATTGTTTATAGTTGTCTTCACAACACACAGGATTTAGGAGAAATGTTTTTTTTCTCAGGTGGTTGTCTTATTGACTTAATAATAGCAATATGAATTCAGTCATTCAGTATGTAAGTTGACAAGGATGCTGTATTTTCTGATGGTTCTCAACATAAAGGATGCCTGAGATTTGTAACCAACTTTTCAAGTTCTTACACACTGATGACTTATCATCATAATTGGTCCAGGAAATCAGATCTCTATGCCGAGGATAAACTTGGGAGAAATCACGCTTTTTCATCTCAAAGCGATCATCTGTTTGCTTAGATTCATTTTGTCCCTGCAGGTCTGTGACTACTCACCCCTGCTTTCGAGAGGTGTTTTCCTTGGTGCTGCATGCACAGAAATGAAGGTTCAGTGAGAGCTTTTTGAGTCTAAAAGATCCATTACAAATTACTTTCTTGTCTACCGTGAACTCGGGATGCAACACCTATATGTGATAACTGTTATTCTAAGATAATTTACTGTTTATGAATTCCTGCTTCAGAAAAAATAATTAAAGTGGTTGGGTTAACATTCCTATTTATTGAACTTTTAGAAATTTTGTGGTGCTGTGTTTGAACGGATTACTACATACCACTGCTTGTGACCCCTGCTCTGCAGCCCTGTTAACGTCCTGATGCTGACACAGCCACTTGACAGTGCAAGCGCTGTCTTAGCGTTCTGTATCCTAGAGGAGGCTGAAGGGCACACTCAGGGTCCAAGTGTGTCTCAGGCACGTTAATTCCAGCATCCCTAGAGAAGCCTCAGTCTGTTGTCTCTTCTGGATCCTAGAAGCCACCTGTATTCCTTGCTTGTGGTCTCTCCTTCTACCTTCAAAGCTAGCAAGGTCCTATCTTTCAGACCCCTGATTTTAACCACGTCCTCTGAACATAGCCATTGAAGGACCTGTGGGTTCCACTAGATTTTCCCAGACATGGTCCCCATTTCCAAGTATCTTTCTATCTCCAAAGTTCATGTGTGTGTGTGTGTGTGTGTGTGTGTGTGTGTGTGTGTGTGTGTGTGTGTGTGAGTGAGTGATATAAAGCAACGTTCATAGATTTTGGGATGAGGATGTAGGCATCTTTGGAAGGATGCTATTCTGCTTATTCCAAGTGAAGTCCCTTGGGAACCAGCACCAACATCATATCTGTTAGCTCACAATGTGGAGATGTAGGCATCAGGCTTAACAGCTGTTAACTTGTTAACCATGTTAACTTGCTATTGTAGTCCAGGGTGGCCAAAGAAGGTCCCTTTCTAGCCATCTTGGGGAAAAGCCATTGGTAACCCAGGTTGTGGAATCACTAGCTGCTTTGAATGTAATAATCGCCAGGAGTTTTATGAAACTGTTTTAGTGTTTATACATCCAATTCTTCCTTTAAATAGTATCAATTAAGTATTCTCCATTGACCCTGCTTAGTAAACTGAAGTTGTATTTCAGATTTCCCTTCTCCAAGAGTAAAAGCGTTTCAAAGGTTAGCAAGCTGCGGGACTGAGATGGGACTTTGAAAGAATTTATTTTAAACAGTTAATGTTTAGTGTCAAGAGAAAGAATAATCTTGGAAGACATTTGAAGCATATTCATTAATTGAAGACCACCAGGGAATTGAAAATAGAAGGTCTAAGTTTCAAATTAACAGAAATACTGAAAGAACAACTGGAACATTATCTTTAATATATTATATTAGATGTTCTCAGGAAACACATAAGAACTCAGACCAGGTGAAATATACTGCTAAGCACTTTACGAAAGAAATGTTGTCTTCCCTTTAATAAAGATGGATGCTAATTTGATGACTTACAGGGTAGAATTCAGGGGAGAACATTTTAATATGAGCCTCCTAATTATATGGAGTCTTTTTTGTATAACTTCCATGTTAAAAGTTTTGTTCGTAGACCTCCCGCGAATTTGCATATTTACTTGCTGTCAAAGGAGTCATTAGTTAGTAATAGGAGGAATCTGCTTGCAAAAGTGTTCCTGCTGATCCGCTGCGTCACCTGAAGGTTTCAGAGAGACTCGATCAGAAATCCTGATCCTCCTCCAGAAATAGAGGCGCAATCAGAAATCCTGTTCCTCTTTTAGAAATAAGGGGGTGCAATCAGAAATCCTGATCCTCCAGAAATAGGGGTGCAATCAG
Source organism: Microtus ochrogaster (assembly GCF_000317375.1). NCBI lineage: Eukaryota > Metazoa > Chordata > Mammalia > Rodentia > Cricetidae > Microtus > Microtus ochrogaster. The sequence continues at coordinate 3,360,256 of NW_004949118.1, read as the reverse complement.
AAATCCTGGCAGCATTGTTCCCTGTTGTGGAGAAGACCCCACATCCGTCTTACAAGCTTCAGATTCATCCGTCTAATTTGACCCTATCAGTTGAGATGCTAAGTCTCCCGCTGCTCCCATTTCTCTTCTTGCTTCTTCTCATTGGTCCCTTGCTCTTCCCCATCACTTTGGTACTTCATTCTTTCCTTGGTCTTACGTTTCAGTGCATGGTTCTCCTCTATCTTACATTTAAAATATAGGATTTACCTGAATTTCAATAATAATATGCTTTAAAATTTTTATTTAAATAGCATTTTTCACTTATTTAATATACCAATCAGTTTCTCCTCTCTCCTCTCCTCACTTCCTTCCTCTTTCCCATTTACCCCCTCTCTACCCACTCCTCCTCCATCTCCATTCAGAAAGGGACAGGCCTCCCATGGGCCTGCACAAAGCATTGCAAATCAAGGTGATGCAAGACCAAGCTCCTCCCCTTATGTGGGGCCAGGTAATCCAGCATGGGGAATAGGTTACCAAAAGCCAGCTAAGCACCAGGGAGAGGTCCTGCTACCGTTGTCAGAAGCCTTGCTAAGAGACCAAGCTACACACACACTGTCATACACATGAAGAGGTCCTAGGTTGCATCCTGTGTTATTTAGTACTCGAGAGATGGCTTAGCCCTTAAAGGCTAGGCTCACAACGGAAAATACTTTGTTTTTTATTTGGCAGTTTTCCTCAGTTGACTTACATTAGCATCTTAATGCTGCTCTGGCTATTTCTACTTCCTTGCAGATCCATGTCTTATCTCAATGCTGAAGAAGAGGGGTCTACCTGGTTACCCCTCACATGGATCAGCTAACCTCTTCCCAAATATTCTTCTTCTCTGGGTTTTTGGCCATCTTTATTTGCTGTTCCCCTTCTCTTAAATCAGGAACCAGTAGGCTGCACATGATCTTAAGCTCAATTACTGAAGGAAAAATTGAATAATATGAGACTTAAGAATGTAAATATGAGAAACTATAATACATGCATTTTATAGGAACACACTGAAAAGGTGGAAGACTGGATCATTCCCCATTAAACTAAAGATTATTAAAATGTGTGCAAGAAAAGGCAGAAGATTGGAAAAGGTCAGTAGAAGAGTCTAGAAATAAAGGCACACAGACTTACACTTCATTTTGTAAGAACAGTGAAGATGGGCAAACAATATCAGGCAATAGAAGAAGATATAATTTCCTTCACGGAGGAAATGGCAAATGAAGTCTCGGGACAATAGTATGAGCATTGAGACTCTAGAATACAAGTTCATGCTATGTGTGAACCGCTGAAATTATAGTTACTTGCAAATTAACTCAGCCATGCTTTTCTACCAAGGAGAGTATAACAATCATTAGCATAATATCTAGCAATAAAACAGGGTTCATTATTACAAAATTTGACACATAGTCCTATATTAACAAACTAAAAGGACCATGACATGCATGATTTCTAAATTAAAAAAGTTCCTGAAAAAATTGTCATTTTTTTTCAAAATCCATTATGTAAAATATGATCAAATGTAGTAAGTTATTTTAACAATCTAGTAGCAAATATGCTACATAACAAAACATTAAACCACTTTCAATTCAAATAATTGGAGTGTCTGTCATAATGACTATTCAGTAATTTTGGAGTTATTGTTTGATTAATATGTAAAATCAGGTGAATGCCACAAATTTAGGAAAGAAAAGCTCAAACCACACATACATTTGCCATTGTTGGCCAGTGCTGTGATTTCACACATAGAAAACTAATTATAAAATATCACAAGTAATACAAAAACACAGAGGTATTTTAAAACACTATCTTTTCTATATTTCAGTCATCTTCACTTAGGAATATAAAAAGAAAAAAATCCATTTGTATTCACAACAGCTTATTGAGAAAGAAGTGGGAAGAACCATACTTGAGGTAAAGTCGAGCATTCTATCACTATCTAGAAATATTCAAAGATTTATACCCTTCAAATACCAGTCCTGCTCAAATGGACATTTAGTTTCAGCTCAATCCCATCCTTTTTTAACTTAGTTGGGCAAAAAACATTTTTTTTTTTGACACAGGTTCAAAGCCCGGCTCTGTTATAAACTGCTGGTTGACTTTGAACAAATTTCATTTTATTCAGTTTTTTTAAATTTATTTATTTATTAAAGATTTCTGCCTCCTCCCTGCCACCACCTCCCATTTCCCTCTTCCTCCCCTAATTAAGTCCCCCTCCCTCATCAGCCCAAAGAGCAGTCAGGGTTCCCAGCCCTGTGGGGAGTCCAAGGACCTCCCACCTCTTTCCAGGTCTAGTAAGGTGAGCATCCAAACTGCCTAGGCTCCCCCAAAGCCAGTACATGCAGTAGAATCAAAACCCAGTGCCATTGTTCTTGACTTCTCAGCAGTCTCAGGACCGCGGGGGTTACACCCACATACTGAGACAATGGGGATGATCACCAAGGCCAGATGGACTGTGTCTGAATAAGCATGGGATAAAACCAGACTCGCTGAACATAGCGGACAATGAGGACTGCTGAGAAGTCAAGAACATTTTTTTTTTATTGAAATCATCATCTTTTTGGTGGCATAGGGAGCAACCAAGAGTTTGTCAACACCTTAGAGAACCTGGACTAAGGCGTCTGGCATTGTGATGTGGTGGTGAGGGCAGTCAGCTAGAAGGTCAGCTCAGTTTCCCTTGGTGAGCTGTACTACTACTCCAAGTGGCCTTTGCCCACAGAAAAACAAAGTCAAATGAAGACAACTTTTAAAGAAGAAAGGACTTTAAAGACTATTTTATATTTTAAATAACTCTCCAATGGTGAGGGAGAATTCAATCCAGAGTAAAAACCGTAGTCTGCAAGAAAAAGGATGCATATCAAAACAAGTCTGTTCTTAATGTGAAATTTTGGTCATTTTACTCTCACATTTTTCCTTAAAATTTTATTATTTTATTTTATGTATATAAATATTTGACCTACATGTATATCTATGCACCACATCCATGCCTGGTGCTCCTCAGAGGCCAGAAGAAGACATTGGATCCCCTTCAACTGTAGTTACGCATGGTTGTGGGCCACCATGTAGGTGCTGAGAATCGAACTCGGGTCCTCTGGAAGAGCTACCAGTGCTCTTTACGGCTGAGCCATCTCTCCAGCCCCATCTCTCCCACTTTTGAAAGCTGTTTTCATTGGCTGTGTGATTCTTTCTTGGTATTGTATTAGATCTCAGTGCTGCAAATACTCTATTGCATCTGTCTTCCTAATCCCAGGGTTTCTGATGACGTCACTGTATTCATCAACTGTGTTCCCTAACCCCTCCCCAACCCTGTTTTCACTTTCACTCTTTCTGCTGTCTTGCATACTATGGACTTATTTGTTTTATTTCCTGCTTTTACTTGGTAGAATTTATGGCAGTAAAGGCTGTTAGAATTTTGTATATTATAGGCTGCTAGCACTTACTAAATACTCTCTTAATATTTGTTGACAACAATGAAGACTGAATGAATAGCATCCCCAAGGCAATCTAGATTGCCTGATTTTCTGTACTCTTCACCTTCTTCATGTTTCAACAATTGGATTTTCATTTCTGTATTGTGAGAATCATCTGTTTTCCCCAATAAGCTTCAGGCTCCTTAAGGTAAAGGAGGTTTCTTCCTTTTCTTTGGATCATTAGCGGCAACACAGGGTCTGTGCTGAGAAATGGATTTTGAACAAATGTATATCAGGCTTGAATGGATTTCTTTTCCTTCTTGGTATTCATAACTAAACTTTGAAGACTCCGTCAATACTACCAGTTCGTGGGTCTTTGACTTGTTCTATCTAAAGTTCACCACGCTGGATAATTTTATGCTGACACAAGCTAGAGCTAACTGAAAGGGAGGTACCTCAATTGAGAAAATGCCTCCATACAAAGCAGCTCTTAGGCATTTCCTTAATTGGTGATTGATGTGGGAAAGCCCAGCCCATGGCGGGTGGGGCCATCCCTGAGCTGGTGGTCCTGGGTTCTATAAGAAAACAGACTGAGCAAGCCACGAGGAACAAGCCAGTGAGCAGCATCTCCACCCACATGATGTCTGCATCAGCTCCTGCCTCCAGGTCACTGCCCAGCTTCCTTCACTGATGGACGATGGATGATGTGGAAGTGTAAGCCTATAGACCCCGTTCTCCCAGTTGCTTTTGGCCATTGTGTTTCATCACCAGTAGTGAACCTCAGACAATCACTGTTTCCAGGACTTCCCATGTGTAGCTCCGCCCTCATCACAAGATGTTTTTTCTGTTCACCCCATGCTTCCTTCTGTCAGAATTGACACTCAGCCTTGGTTCTATCTGCTTCTCTGCCTTCAGGTTTTCCCCTCTTTGGCTTCAGTGTCTACTCAAGGTTGGATAAAGGATTTTTTTTTCCTGGTTTACTTTTTGTTGTTGTGGCCAGAACAACTTAAGGGAAGAAAGACTTCATGGGCTTACACTTCCAGGTCACCAGTCACTACGGAGGGAAGACAGAGTAGAGACAGAAAAGGAAATCATGGAGGAGTACCCTCTCTTTGTCCCCCTTCTTCCTGGGTCATGTTTGGCTAGCATTCCTACACATTCTTGGTCCTCATGCATTAACTTATGCTCAAGACTCTGACTGTACCCTACAGACTTGCCCACAGGCCCATCTGATCCAGCAATTCCTTGTCAGGGCTTTTGTCTCGGGTGACTCTAGAGTAGACTGTGTAGTTCATAATTAAAGCTAACTAGCACACTTCTTTTTGCTATTGAAACCAGTTGTCTTTGTTCGGTTCCATAAAGTAACAGTATAACTGTCTACTTGGTGAAACATATGTCCACCACTGCTCCCCCTTTTCCTCTGGTTGCTCCTCTTATTTATTGCTTTCCTTATTATTTTTCTACTCATATCCAAACCTCCTAATCATGTTCCCAGGTATCTATTATTGGTCCTCTGCATGCTTTACTCTTTATAAATTCTGAAATATCAACTGTTTTTTTTAAACAAAACACTGTACATTAATGTGACTAAGTCAAAATTTCCCATCTGGAGCATTCTTCTGCAAGATTTATATTTTTAATGTCTCCTGGATACTTCATAGAAAATGACTGACCTTTAGATCTCTTTAAATTTTAAAGAAATTAGCATCTCTGAAAACATATCCTGCTTTCTCTCCTAGCCTGGTCCTCTAGTTTTGTGTTGCTTAGTGGCAAACATCATTTCATTTAAAATAATCTCCTGGCTTCACTGTATATGGAGGCCAAAGACAGGAATTCTTTAACGTGGTGTTTTACTTATGGTCTTTTTTTTTTCTCTTCTGAGAAAGAAAATAACTCAAGGCTGCGCCAATAAAAATGCATGTTGAGAGCAAGGAAACTCATGGAGACTGAAGATAGGAGTTTTGATTAGAGTGTGGATTCTGCCCCTGAGCTGGGACATCACAGCAGGAACATGGCCCCTCTGCTGTTCTCAACTATGAGCTTCACAGGCTACCTACATGGCTTATGAGTACTGAGCACTGGTCCTCATCCCTGGCATTTTTAATTTGACAGATTTTCATCGGTGCCCCCGCATTTTATCTTTCTAAGAATTTTCCAGGTGATGTTCATACTCCTGGTGCCACATTTGGAAACCTTACCCCTTTAAGGTTCAGGCTCATCATTTATGAAATCTTTGATAATCTCCATTAGAACTGATTCTTTCTCTGCTTCGTAGGTTTTCCTTCTTGCTATATTAAGACAGTGGTTCTCAGACTTCAGCATGCATCAGTTTGTTAAAATGCACTCTCGATCGGATGGCACCAAGTTCTTGATTCATCCACCCTGGAGTGTAGCCTCCAGATGTGCATTTCCAGCTATATCCATTAAAGAACAGGACTTCCAAGACCTTGCTTATACACCTCTACTATTTGCTCACCTCGGAAGTCTTTCCGTGTTCTCCTTTCAGCTTGGGGGCATTGGTAAAGGTTTCCAGCCACATGATTATTGACCACAGCAAACTCCCTGTATCTGGAATTGGGATGGCCTCTCCTCTAAAGTATATTTGTGGAGTATTATTATTATTATTATTGTGGTGGTGGTGGTGGTGGTGGTGGTGGTGGTGTGTGTGTGTGTGTGTGTATGTTTGTGTAGGCATGTACATGTGTAGGGGTCAGATGACAAGTCTCTGGTATTAACTCTCTCTTGCCACCTTGTTGGAATGATGGATTGAACTTCGTCGGGCCTGCAGGCAGCTGTCTCTATCTAAGAAGTCACCTTTCTTTCCATATCACTTTCTTGGTTTTATTTCCGTTCCCTCTAGGTCCCTCTGTCCTTCAGTTGGCTTCTGGATTTTAGCTTTTCCTTCTCCTTGTGTTGATAACTGCAATAATGCAGTTCTTTCCTGATCTCTCTGCTTCCAGGACCAGATCTCCTCAGATACGATCTCTCCCGTTCTCCTGGCTCATCGTTTTGTATCCATTGTTATCCCTTTATCAGCATCCAGATGTTTGCAAATTTTGTCATCTGCTCTCACTTCTAGAGTACCAAGAGATGCTGGAAGAGTCCCTCGGTTGAACTGGCTCCGTTGTAGTGATTAACCCAATGAGTGAATGTTGCGGTCTTGCTTAAATGCCCCCAGTTTTCCTTTCCTCAAGCTTCTGCTAGTACATAGTAGCCTTCAGTCTCAGGTGAATGAGCTTCTGAGCTGAATGAAGGTCAAGGCCATTGGTGTCGTTCCGTCCATGTTCTTCACAAGCGTGCAGAATTCTTGTTTTCTTCGTTGGTCTTTGAAGTTCAGTGTGTGTTAGTTAGCTTTCTTTTGCAGTTATGAGATATTCGAGGTAAACAGCATAAAAGGCATAAATTTTATTTCAGGGTTTCAGAGTTCCTTGGTCACTTGGACCCTATGGGTAGGGAGAATGCCTTGACAGCAGAGACGTATGGTAAAAGAGGCTGCCTGCCTTAGAGTAGCCAGGAAGCAGAGGCAGCCAGGGAAGGAGGGAGAGGGGAGAGAGAGAGATGAACAGACGGGGGTGGCAACGGGATCATAAGAACTCATACAAGGAGGAGGCAAGGGTTTTAATACCTCCATCTAAAATTTTTTATTTGATATTTTATACCTTTATAATGATTAGTGTTATTTTTATTCCCCATTGCTCTCTCAATGAAACCCTTCTTCTCCTGGTTGGTTCTCATGCCGATTTTGTGTCTTCTGAAATGGCCCACTGAGTCACACAGGGTTAGTGGATTAGGGTTGCCCACGTGAGCATTGCAGGGTATTGTTTACTGGAGAGGAAGGGATGTGGCAGGAACGTGTGCAGGCAAAGAACAGATCAAACAGAGTAGGGTAGAGAGGCTTTCTGTTCATCAGCGTTAGGAGCCCGAGAATGGGGAATGGGAGCTCTTAGATGAGAGTCTCCGGAGACGGAGGCCTTGAGAGCTCAGGTAGGAGTTCCCGGTAGTGTTCAGACCTGAGAGTCCTTCCCCAGAGGCCCATGTCCTGAAGACTTGCTCCCAGCTGATGGTACTGTTGAGTGGGGGTGAAGCCTTTAGTAGGTGAAGATTGGTAGAATTGAATTTTCTGTGGCTTAGGACTGAAGAAACTGGCAGCTATAACAGCCTCAAGGAGGGGTGAGGCCTTGTCAGCTGCTCTCCTTTTCATGACGAAGTGTCGATGGGCTCAGCCTTTTTCAGTCTTGAGCAGGTAACCATATCCGACGTGAGTTCATAGTACAATTGCTGTGTCACAGCCAGAAGGCGCCACTTCGGAGCTCTCCTCCTCCTCCTCTGGGTCTTAAATCCTCTTTGTCCCATAGTTCAAGATGTGTTCCTGAGCCCTGAATTCAAGAGTTACTTATTCTCAACACATTTTCTGTTCATTACAGAAAAATTTCACCAAGGAAGGCTTAGAATGTCCCGTGTGTGTGTGTGTGTGTGTGTGTGTGTGTGTGTGTGTAATAGTGATATGTGTGTGTGTGTGTGTGTGATATTGATCTGTCTGTAGCAGGCCTCTCCTCCTACAAGAAAATGGTAGGTATAGACAAGAGCCAAATTCTCTGCACCTCATGGCACACTTAATCTGCTCGGACCTGGAAGATAAATGATTTTTAAATTCAGTAGGACTGAAATGAAAAGCCGCTGGAATGGGATCTGCCAATGGAAAATACTGCAGCTAGAGCGTGGGGAGCCTCCAGCTGGAGTGACATGATGGAGGGACCTCAATGAGACTTCAGAGAGGGGACCTCCAAATGACGGGTTGCTCTTTCAGGGGCATGATGTGCTGTTTGTGTGAGAACACCGCATCCTTCCTGTGAAAGGTTCCTTGCTTAGAACGTGGCATCACGTAGACAGTTCATGGTAATGCCAGTTCTTTCTCATGTGTTCTCTGATGAAGCCTTGTCATTCATCCCTTTAGAAACCTAGCTAAAATTTTTATTAATGAAAATAGCGTCAGTTATTCAGAATGATAAATATGAAATGATAATATAAGACATGGCTGTGCTTTGTGTAACCTAAAAGGCCCCTAAATGTGGAGGTATTCCTGGCCTGGGGTAGGTAATGCTTAGTCTGTGAGCCTCTTTTTGAGTGTGATAATGCTACCTGTATCTTCTAGATGCTGTGGTTGGTTTGGAAGAGGAAGACTGCTGGGGATGAGACTGGTGGGTGGTCTCCTTTAGTAAAGACATGGCTGGCCTCGGGAAGGGTGCCTATATGTTAGCGGCAGGACGTATGAGTACCTCTGAGGTCATCAGTCATGGCACTGCCTTCTTCCCTTCCTGACCACGGATGTGCCCTTCTTACCTTAGGCTGGGTATTTTACCACATCCTTCGATCTGCTTCTCCCAGCCCTTGACTCCACGTCACTGCCTAGCTCGGAGCTGGAGTCTCCTCATCCGGCCCGCTGTGACCCACTATGCATGGTCTCAGAAATTCTCTGGCTGCACTCAGTGTGGCCCCGGTCTCTCCCCTTCACTGGCAGTTTCTGTGGGTTTGCAGCCCGGCCTCAAGACAAGACAGTGTGTCAGTCAGTGGACGACACTGACAATGGCCACTTAGGGTGTCTTGTCTCTAAGGCTGCTGCGGAATATGAACGTTCACAGCTGCTTCACCTCCTGTAGTCACAGAACAGCACACCCAAGCATTCCAAGTCCATTGCGGACTCACAGTGCCACTTTGGCCAGTGATTTCTGCTGCCAACATCTTTTGTTCTTTCTTGACATTTTCCTTGGATCCTTTCATGCCTTTTCCTTCCGTACTGTGCTATGAATTTCTTCTCTTTGCTCACATCAGCGTGCTGGAAAAGCCAGTAGCCCTGAAGGTAGGTGTGTGTGTGTGTGTATGTGTGTGTGTGTTATATGATGTATGTGTGTGAATGTGTATGTTTATATATATGCATATACATATGTGTGTATGGTGTGTATGTATATATGTATGTGTTGTGTGTGATGTATGTGTGTTGTGTGTGTGGTGTGTACACATGTGTTTTGTGGGTCATGTGTGTGGTATGTATGATGTATGTGTTGTCTTTTGTGTGTGCACATGTGTTTTTATGGTGCAAGTGTGTGGTGTGTATGATGTATGTGTTGTCTTTTGTGTGTGCACACCTGTGTGTATGTGCATGTGTGTGTGCCAAACCTGCATTCCATGACCGATTCAGGGTAAAGCTGTCATTTCTGTGAACTCTCTATGGAAGAAGTCTCTGTGGGGTGGGCTGGTCTGTGTTACCACAAGTATCTGCGGGAGCTTAAAAGAAGAGCAAAGAAGGATAGAGAGCTGTATACACAAGGTATATGAAAAGAGGTTGAAGAGATTAGACTCCATAATAAAGCACATCTTGTCTATGAAGCTATCAGATGGATAACTGTCAGAGATGCTCCTCAGATTCAGGCGATTAAAGATGGGCAAGGTCATTTATTAACAGAACCACGGGAAGTAAAGCAAAGATGGAGACAAGACTTTGACACCCTGTACAATAACCCTAACACTGTCAATATAGACTACAATGAGGAACGCTTTGACAGCCACTTGAACACCAGAGACGATGAGGAAATATTAAATATTGACAGGAGTGAGGTATTGGAAGCTATCAAGAGACTGAAACACAGGAAGGCCCAGGGGTGGATAACATGGTGGAGGAGATGGAGGCAGCTCCAATAGGCTCAGGGCCTGAGAAGCTTTTCAGACTCTTTCAGAGAGCTATGGAAACACGGAATGATTCCCACTGAATGGAAGCACTCAGTCATACTTCCCAGTCACAGGAAGGACAAGCTGGACTGCTCAAATGACAGGGGCATTAGCTTGTTGTGCCATAGCAGCAACATCTTCTCCTCTATTGTCCTGCAAAGGATCAAGGGCAGAAGAGAGGAAATCCTAGCAGAGGCCCAGTGTGGGTTCAGAGCTAACAGGAGCACAATTGATCAGATCTTCACTTTGAGGCAACTGGAAGAAAAATACAAAGAATTTGAAAAAGACTTATATGTCTGTTACATCGACTTCAGGAAGGCATTCGATAGCGTTTGGAGGAAAGGACCTTGGGAAACAGTGAGGTTCTATAGGTACCCAGAGAAAATCATAAGAATATTAGAAAATGCATATAATGATACCTTTGCATCAGTCAAAGTCTGTGGAGAACTAAGTGATCAGTTTAAGACAATCATAGGAGTGTTGCAGGGATGTGCCCTCTCACCAATATATAGTCTTGAATATAGTCCTGGAATTAATAATAGCAACAGCCCTGGAGGATGAGGAGATAGGCGTGCAGAGAGGTGGTGTGCGAGTCAATAACTTGTGTTTTGCCCATGATACAGCACTACTTGCTGAAAGTCCAAATGACTTTCACACAAGGATTTCAACATTGTAATAAAGAATCTGAGCCTCAAGCAAACAGTCAGCTGTGTTTCCCTGGCAGAAAACTCCAGTTCAAAGGAGAGAACTATTTCAGATGTCAAGAGGCAGATAGGGATAACGAGGGCTGCATTCTAGGCACTAGGAAATGTTTGGTCAGCAAGAGACATAATGACAACAACAGAATTACAAGTATATGAGACACTTGTCTTGAGCTGCCTTCTTTATAACTCTGAAACCTGGACAACGAGATGCTTCTCAGAACAGCGGCTGAATGTGTTTGAAATGGCATATCTCAGGAGGATTCTAGGCGTCACATGAAGAGATAGGCTGCTCAATGATGACATTAAGAAACATCTCCATCTACAGAAGGAAGTAAACCACAGGATATGGTAACAGTGGTTGAGATACTTTGGCCATGTTATGATAATGAATGGCAGCAGGTACCCGAAGATAGCACTGCTTGGAGGAGTGCGTGGGATAAGGTAAAGAGGAAGGCCCAAAAATCACTGGATAGACAGCATAAAGGAAGACTGTGGAGGCTTGGGTATGACAATAACGCAGTCATCCAGGACAGCCCAGCATAGGAACAACTGGAGAACAACCATAAACAGGCTGCCTGTGCATGTTTAAACCAACAACAGGATGCTGTAACCATACAGCATCAGAGTCCCCTCCCCAAGAGGAAGCTGTAACCAATAGCATCAGAGTCCCCTTCCCAAAAGGATGCTGTAACCATACAGCATCAACACCCCCCTCAACAGGATGCTGTAACCATACAGCATCAGAGTCCCCTCCCCCAAAGGAAGCTGTAACCAATAGCATCAGAGTCCCCTCCCCAAAAGGAAGCTGTAACCAATAGCATCAGAGTCCCCTTCCCAACAGGATGCTGTAACCATACAGCATCAACACCCCCTCAACAGGATTCTGTAACCATACAGCATCAGAGCCCCCTCCCCAAGAGGATGTGGACTATATATATTGCAGGGTGTGGTCTTCAGTGTCTACCACTTTGTACCTGGGGTGTGGGATGTTGGCTCCTGGCATGGTGTGTATGATCTGCTGAGTAAATATGAGGAGGAACTCACTTTTTCCGCCTGCCATGTCCGTGGAGTTTGACAATACTCATCACCTTTGTGCACAGTCTGTAGTTCATTGTTTATGCTTTTGTTCATGTGTGAGCATGTATACTTCTAATGAGATATGCAGATGAACTATGCTCAGCTATATTTGATGACTGTTTGCAAGAGGATAATTATGTTCTTGTCATAACCATACTTGTTTAGACTTATGCTTGGGTATTTTCATTTTCTCCATTTTGTGCTATTGTAAAGGCTGCGTTTATTCCATTTAAATCTTTTATAATAAAATATTGGATTAGGGTTGACTAGATCAACAAATATTAACACCTTTTGGCTATAAATATGTATAAACTCGACTTTCAAAACTTTTAATTACATTCACAAAGCCACCGCCAGTGAGTGAGATTATTAATATGCCTGCAGACTTAATTTTATAGTGGTGTTGATCTAAACTGTTAACGGTTGGGTGCGTATTTCTGCGATATCTTGACTGTACACGGTAAAGTGAGACGGTCCCGTACAGTGGGTGTAGCGAGGCTAGGAAGAGTTTGTGTTAAAACTTTCCTAGCTGCATGACTTAGATTTCTAAGTGTCTGTGTCTTACACCTAGAGTTTAGTTATTGGTCTAATGTTCAGTGTGGAAGCCAGGAGCAGCATTAAGAAGTCTGTAGTCCCTGCTACTCAGCAGGCAGAGTCGAGAGCACTTAAGCCCAGGAATCCAGCCTCAGTAACTTGCCAGGTCCCGCCACCCACTCCTTCCCTATCCCTGTTTCTATGTGTGTGTACCTGTCTGTCTGTCTGTCTGTCTCACACACATATATGCACAATATGAATGGAAGGAAATGTATACATGTATGTTTACATATATACTTGTATATACACACATATTTGAGCTGTAACTGCATAGTTCATTCAGTGCCTAGCATAGACTAAGTATATATATTAAGAAGTAACAGATAATCTACAATTAAGGATATTTTCTACATCAAATAATATTTACCAGAAGGCTAACGATTAGAACAGTTCATTATAGCCAATGAATGGAATGAAAAATGAAATTTAAGATTTGAAAATCATCTAATGTTCTATAAAACCAACTCTGTGTTTACAAAATGGTTCAGAGAACTGCATAAAAAATAAGACACACCGAAGTGTGTGTGATAATTGGCTCTTTCTCTTTGAGATGATTAGGAGAAATGAGTTGGTCAAACAGATATCCATGAATAATTCTTCTGCTTGCTTGATTTTTTTTCCATAATGAGACAGAGTCTCATGTAGCCCAGGCTGGCCTGGAATTCTTGTAGCCCAGGCTGGCCTGGAACTTGCTCTGCATCTGGGAGTGGCCTCAGACTCCTCTGATTCTCTTGCCCTTGTTTCCCAAGTACTAAATTACAGGCATGTGCCACTATGCCAAGCTCTTGAATGCACTTTTAAGGCCCGAAGTGGTATTAAGTCTGCCTTTGCTTTTAAGTCATTAGACAAGCGTTTATAGCCAGGCAGGATAACAGCTTGCAAGATGGGGAAGAGCAAATCCAAGGACTTGGATTTCTTTGTGGCTTGTGTTCAAGCTCAAAGTAGATAAACTCAGCGGGTGTAGCTCTGTACTTCCCACACTGTGGAGGGATCCAAATTTCAGGCTCATCTGGGCTACATTGTGAGATCCTGCCTGTCTCAAACAATTACAAAGTCAACACACTGTTTAGTTTCAGCTAATGTAAGTCTTGAGGGAACTAGAGAAACCACATGGTGGGAGACGGAGAGGGAGCAGGCGGTGGGAGAGAGCCTGTCCACAGGTTGTGGTGCTGGCTAGCCAGCGTGCATTCCGTGTCCCTTGCAGGCACCATATTGCTGAGTAATTCTCTTGCTCTACTAAAATACTAATTCATTGGGAGTTTCTATTGTCTGATTTCATGTATTCTTTTTGTGATGATTGTTAAAAGGTTCTTTGCATACTTAGGTAATCATAATAGGAAGTCTTAGAAATGATTTACTTTGGGCGAAATGATAATGTACAACAATCGGAAATATGATTAAATTGAGAAATTACACAGCGTCTTTTAAAGAACCCAGCTGCGGTAGAGAATGAGCTATCTATATTTGCTTTAGCGCCTGTGCTGCTATATTTTTTTTTTTTTTTTTTTTTTTTTTTGTAAAGCACATAATTGTAAGGCAGGAAAATGCTTGTGTGAAAACAGGGGAGTTGGATAATATTACCGGAACATCATCAGGGTTTGTCGTCTTGGCTGTAAAGCAAATTAAAACACCTCATGTTGGGAGATACTGAAGCAGCTGCAAGCTCTGAGCAGCGTAATGGGCCAAGGAGCTACAGGCTCCTAGATGGGCTCGCGTTGGGGTGGGTTGGTATTTCAGGAGAACTAGGAAATCCACCGGTCATGACTCGGTCAGTTCCGTTTGATAATTACTGCTTTCTCAGGCAGTGTGTTTCTTAGCAGCAACAGGCAAATGCTAACATCCATGCTTTGGGTACATGTTTTAGCAATAAGTAGTTGCCTAAATTTAAATGATTTCCCTTTGTTGTCCATGATGTTCATGAGTGTTGAAGGAAAATAAAACATAGTATGTTCTTTTCATTGTCTGAACCAGGCATAGGGTCACACTTTAGACATTGATCCTCTTTGTGAAGTAGGAGGCACACAAATAATTTAAATTTAAATATTGATTAATTTAAATTTAAATATTAAAGTCTGTGTAAATCATCCCTGCCCAGCACGCAGATGTTGCTGTTGGCTGTTCTATCAGGTTGTCTTACTGTTCTGGGAGATCTCAGATGTGGGGCTCGGAGGAGGGACCTCTCTCCCTGTCTCTGCCAGTGCGGATGGTCTGGCCTCCTACCATCTGTACCTTCCTCTGGGTGGGATGCTGGTTTAATACTCAGTCCTTTCAGATTAGCATCTCCAAGTCTGTGTGTGTGTGTGTGTGTGTGTGTGTGTGTGTGTGTGTGTGTGTGTAATAATCCTTGTGGAATATTCTGACTTAGAAAATACAACAGGGAATGAACATTTACATTAATCCCACTGTCCATATATAACTGTTGTTAATATTTTGCTGTTTTGTTCCAATTTCTTTTCTGTGTATGCTTGCATTTGTTGGCACACATTACATATGTGTGTAGTGCCTTACACATAGGAGATATTTTATAAACACGTGATTAGATGAGTAACACACACACATACCTACCTTATATGTTTTTCTGTTTTATTTCTAATTGTCAATCACATTTATGTTAGGGTACAAATAAAGTTTTTTTTTAACATATACGTGTGTGTGTAGGTGGGCGCATCTGTGCGTGGGGGCTAGAGGTCAAGTCTGGCTGTCTTCTCAATTGCTCTCTGCCTTCTTTTTTTGAGACAAGGACTTTTACAGAGCCTAAAGATCATTGTTTGGCTAGATGTGTTTTCTTGCAAGCTCCAGGGATCTGACTGTCTCTGTCTCCTGACCAGAGGGTCTCCAGGGTCTTCTAAGGGGTACTAGGAATCACACTCCGGTTTGTATGCTTGCAAGGC
The DNA here is from genome assembly GCF_000317375.1 of Microtus ochrogaster. NCBI lineage: Eukaryota > Metazoa > Chordata > Mammalia > Rodentia > Cricetidae > Microtus > Microtus ochrogaster. Next base: position 3,344,842 of record NW_004949118.1, on the reverse strand, counting down.
AAGCACCTTACAACTGAGTGTTCTCCCTGGCCTAACTGGGGTGTTTTGAGATGTATAGGTGATGGAGGAAGGTCATTGGTTGATTTAATAAAGAAGCTGCTTGACCTGATAGGTTAGAATGTAGGTGGGAGGAGCAGAATGCTGGGCGGAGAGGAAGTGAGCTCAGAGACTCGACAGCTCTCCTCTCGGGGGCAGACGCCTCAGAGAGACACGATGCTCCACTCTTGCGGGCAGAGGCGAGAGCTCTGCTCTCTGAGGCACACGCGATGAAGCTCTGACCCAG
>NW_004949118.1:3335750-3341559 GCF_000317375.1 Microtus ochrogaster | reverse complement strand
CACACCTTGGGGTGCTACACACAGATGATTAGAAATGGGCTAGTCCAGGTGCGAGAGTTAGCCTAGAAGAGAATGGGCCAAGCAGTGATTAAAAGAATACAGTGTCCGTGTAATTATCTCGGGTAAAGCTAACTGGGTGGCGGGACACAGCCCACGGATCCTATTACTACGTATAGGTGTTGTGAAAAGAGTAAATGAAGATAATTAACATACATGTCACCTCACATAGTTACCATTTTGTAAAGTTGAGAACACAGGAAATCTCTCTCTGTGTGTTTGATTTTTAGCAGCTTTGAAGTATACAATGTATCTACTATAGTGTGATATGTGTGATCACTGTTATGTGATGACTCCCTGAAGCTCGTTCCTTCTCTGTGACTGAAATGTTACCTTGGACAAGCATCTCCCAATCTCCAGCTCTTCTTCTCCAGCTCTGGTCACCATCTTCAGGCTCTCTGATTCTGAGGTTGAGTCCTTTCAGGCTGCACACATGAGTGGGATCATACCATAATTACCTCTTCATGCTTGCCTTATGTTATATCCCACATAGGAAAAATATGGACATGAAAGAGCCTATGTACCACTTAGTCTCTTTAAGTTTCTTAGTGACACATTTAATTATCAATGCATTTCATTAAATGAACACAGGACTTGATAATCTCTGAATCTATGTATGTATGTATGTATCTATCTATCTATCTATCTATGTATCTATCTATCTATCTATCTATCTATCTATCTATCTATCTATGTATCTATGTATGTATGTATGTATGTATGTATGTATCTATCTATCTATCTATCTATCTATCTATCTATCTATCTATCTATCTATCTATCTACATACATAATCACATGTGTGTATAATTTAAACCTCCTCCCATGTTAATTTTCTTTCATGTTTTTGCGTTTCGGTTGGTGCACACTTTTACCCCCAACTTTCATTAGTGAAGAGCTGCTTCCTTCATTAACTCCAGAGGAGAATTTGCTGAGAGGCACAGGTGGTAATTTTACAGTTATTTTCTCTAATTCTAATCATTCAAAAATGTTAAGTTTTTATTTATCAAATATTCATCTGCAAAATTTGGAAAGCAGAAAAAAAAGTCAGCTATTCATGTTCCTAGTACCTAAAGGTGACTTAGCGTGAACTATGATTTCTATAGTTTCCATCTCACTTTTAATCTGCCATGTATTTGCCAAATATAGCTCTGCTTTCTAAGCTCTTTCTGTTTCTTCAGTGTACAGTTTTTGTAAATGGTACACCTGTATAAAACATTGAATTAACTCCTTGATGGATGTTTTGTGTATTTCTAGTGTTTCATTGCTTTGTGGCCTGCGATCAGAAATCCTGTGTTCTGTCCCCTGACTAGTCCACGGTGAGTTCACCTCCAAGGTAGACGCACCAAGGCCGTTGACAAGCGTTGTCACATCTGACACATTGCCGTCTGAGGCTTATGCCCACTGACCCCCACCGCAAGGCAGCGTGGATGTGAAAGGGGAGGATTATAAGGCTCGGGCCAAATCACTTTGCTGTCTATGCTAGCGTCTTTGAGATGCCAGCTGCAAGTTCCATTAGGCACCTATTGGAGGTGTGCCCAAGAGCTTGTCTCCTGACACAGAAAGCTCCATGTGGAGTCATCGGTGAGGGAAGATTCCTGACTGTGTACAGAAAGTGAGGGACAAAGTCCTTACTAGTTGTGCCCCTTCTGATCGCCAACTTAAACAGCCTGCAGTTTGAGTTTATCTCAGTCACATTGTATCCTATTTTTATCCCATCAGGGTTTGTGTCAAGAAAAGTGTAGTATTTTCTTTTTTAGACTTTTCTGTGACCCTAGGGGAAACGTGGTTCTGGCAGCAGGACTTTAAAAGAATGGAGTGCTGTGGCCACACTGGTTGAGCTGTGTTCCAGGGTCAGCCTTCAAATTTTGCAAGGTGATTTAATTAGGAAGTTCAATTGAAATGAAAACATTCACCTCGGTAGCTTACCAATTAGTGAATTGGTGGGCAGGGCTAGGAAATGACCCATCCCAAGCTAGTCAGACTGTTAGTGTTTCAGAGTGGGCACTGGAGCTGGGTTTGACATCTAGCACTGGCACCTGCCTTCTCTGTGACCCCCCAGGCAAATCATTCAATCATTTCACCTTTTCTGTGCCTCAGTTTCCTCATCTGCGTAGTAGGGAAGGTACACATCTCCTTGGATTTTTGGAGGACTAGGTAAGTTGAACACATAAGGCACCTAGAATGCAATCTGCCTGTAGTTAATCACCTTCTTCCTTCCTATTAGCTGATATAATTTGTATATGTTGACTCCGGGTTATGTTACACAGATCTATTTTTGTTTGTTGATTGACAGTAATCGAGTAGGATGTTAAAAAAAGATAGTGGGGCCGGGCGGTGGTGGCGCATGCCTTTAATCCCAGCACTCGGGAGGCAGAGGCAGGCGGATCTCTGTGAGTTCGAGACCAGCCTGGTCTACAAGAGCTAGTTCCAGGACAGGCTCCAAAGCCACAGAGAAACCCTGTCTCGAAAAAACCAAAAAAAAAAAAAAAAAAAGATAGTGGGATCTCTAGATCACATCATTCCAATTTGGAGGGCAGGCCTCTTTGATTGAGTGCTTGGGCACCAGAGCCTGTGGCTGCATGCAGGAAATCTTACATTGTATTTTAACCTGCCGCGAGAGGTGGACCTCGTGTTTGCTCCTCGTCTCATGACATCTGCGGTGGTGTCCTCAGATTCTGCTTCTGGTGGAAGGACTGGGGTTGATAACTGTGGATGTAGTGATGGATAGGGAGAAAAGGACAGTAAAAAGGAAGAGAAAGAACAAAACCAACTCCTGGCACCTCACTGTGAACAAATGCTAAACACTGTAGTGGCTTCCGCAACAGAATAATGGGAATATTGACCATAGAAACTGAGAGCATCAAGAGCAGAGGTTTTAGTCAAGCCTGGGTTTCACACAGAAAGCACTGAAGTGTTGATCTTCTCAAGACCTATGAAACCCGAATCTCAGGGAGCGGGGCCGGCAAACACTCAGTCAGGAAGCCCCCATTCTCTGTGTGGCTCTGAGGTCTGGAAGGGTAAGGATGTGTAGATCCTGCTTAGGACTCAGGTCCCTTAGTGCTCTTTGTCCCATCAAAACCATGTCAGTCCGTAGCACAAATGCTAGGCAGGTGCATCTCTTTCTCTTGCGTCTCCCAGTGATTTCTGTGTTGAGCATGCATGCATGACCTTATCATGGTGATTGATTGAGTTCTGTGTTGAGCATGCATGTATGCACTCATCATCGTGATTGACTTCTGTGTTGAGCATGCATGTATGCACTCATCATGTTGATTGACTTCTAAGAAAATTTTTCTTACTTTGGAGTTATTGAAGGTCTTAGAGAAGGTGGCTTGGACCAAAAATCCTGTGTCTCTCACGTGCCTTTCCCTCTCTGCCTATGCTCATCTCACACCCTGGCTATGGAATCATTGCATCCATTGATAGAGTGGTCCAGCAGGTGGTAGAGTACCTGAGGGCAGAAGAAGCCTGATCTACATCCAGGACTTGATGTCTACCTAAGCACACAGTTGGCGACTTTACGCCAATATTTGATGGCATTACTGTCCAGAGTCTTTGGATAACCAGGAGCTGCAAAGATGAAGGGATAATGATTGAAATAGAACTTCCATGTGGCCAAGTTGGTTTTGGAGAACCCTGCATCTCAGGAGACAGACTTGGGCTACACCCTCAGATCAGGATTCTTGAGCTGGGATTAAGACATTAGATATCTGAGAACTGGTGTACAGTGAAGGTATTTGCAAAGGAAGGTGAGGTTAGGCTGGAGGCAGAGAAGTGTTAGGTTCTCTAGCCCTCTGTTATGTTCCTTCAGCCCAGTCATGGAATGTATTAATGTCATTAGTTTATTCCAGAAAGTTCTTTAGGTCTATCAGCCATTGCAAAGATGCTTGCAGAGTGACGCTTTCTCCTCTAGATTTCCCCTCTTGGTGTGGTGCTAATGAAAAAAGACACCCAGGGAAAAAATGGAAGACTGTTCTACTGAAGCAAATCAGGACGTCAGTGTTGGGACAAATTCTTAGGCTGTCAGGCATGACGTGAGCTTGCGTCCTTCGGTTCTTAGAGAAAGGAAAACGTGGTAGTGGAAAACACTGAGGGAAGGACCATCAGGGCTCCCCGTGGAGGGAGATGAGTGACCGTGGGGTGAAAGTGGGCGGTCAGCACAGAATGCTATTTCATGGTCCTTTGGCTAACGAGATGACTGTGAAATATGATTGAACTTTAACGCTTGTCAACTCTGAAGATGACAGCAAAACATTAATGCATAGCGAACAGGTCCATCGGACATAGTGGCTGCCTTTATTTTACCTCTAATCGGACAGGAAGCCACTCATGTTTTATGGATTTGAGTGTGCCAGAGGACGTGGAGAGAGCATGGGGCACCAAGGAGTTAATGGCATTTCTCAGAATCTCAGAATCTTATTGTTTAGTTGGGAAAGAAGACATTCCCTAAAATACGTTATTATGTATTTATATATTTATGAGCTTATTTGTGTGTGTAAAACAAATAATTAAAGAAAAAGAGGCCATGATTGAGAGAGAGACAGAGAGAGAGACAGAGAGAGAGAGAGAGAGAGAGAGAGAGAGAGAGAGAGAGGTGAAGAGAAGCGTGGGAGGGGTTGGAAGTGGAAGGGGAATTAGGGGGTGATGTTTTGAATTGTTCCTAAAAATCATCCAAAAAATTGGATGCCAGGGAAAAGGCAAAACAAGGCACATTGGCGATTGGTGACTTGCAGCCTTCCTCGTCACGGGCTGTGCAGGTGACAGTTTAGGAGGCAGTCTGTGTTAGAGCTACGGGCTTGTCTGACCCTTGATCTCCTAGTAATCCAAGATACCTGTGCTCAAGATCTGGTGTGAGTTCAGCTTGACACTTGCATTTTAAGGTGAATAAACATGGTCGTAACTGAAATTTTCAATGCCGTCTAAAAGACAGAAAGTTGTGTCAGCCTTCCAAGAGGGCGCTGAACTCGATTTTATGTTGACACTGTTGATCGTTAGAGTCCCTTTCAGTGTGCGAATATTATAATAATGTTGTTCACGCCAGCCACCGTGAGTGAAGTCCTTCGGCCTCTTCATGCTAAAAATAGAACAAGGTAGTCCACATTTCTTAACTGTTGACTATTCTAAAGACATTAAAGTCATTGTTCACTGCTAATGTTTCTAACCCAATATCCAAGTTTTAGAAGATATACCACAGCTACATGCAAACTTACACACACGCACGCACGCACGCACGCACACACACACACACACTTCAACCCTGAAAATCATATACATCTTCAACCAAGAAAATGTATGTGTATTACTTTTAGGAAAGTATGCCTATTTTATTTATATGCAAATCTACCTGTCTCTTAAATTTCTCTTAGTATGAGATCAAGTCAATTGTTTCATATTTTATGATTTATTTCGCCGTCTGGAGTAACACATAAATAAGAATATAAATAAAAGCGTATAAATACCTGCTGTTGACAGCAGATTTAAAGACAGTTTCTCTCTGTTATTGGTGTGATGTCCATCTTGGTGTCATTTGAAAACTGAGATAATTGTTTTCTTTTTCCTTTTGTTGCAGTTGGTATGGAAAGTATTTCTTCCTGTCCCTCCTGTCAGCACCCTTACCAGCACATGTGCCTCGCTCAGACATTCTTGTTATCTTGTCCCTCACTGCCCAGTCCCCGTATCTCTCACTGCCCAGTCCCCGCATCTCTCACTGCCCAGTCCCCGTATCCCTCACTGCCCAGTCCCCGTATCT
>NW_004949118.1:3330449-3335530 GCF_000317375.1 Microtus ochrogaster | reverse complement strand
ATCTCTCACTGCCCAGTCCCCGTATCTCTCACTGCCCAGTCCCCGTATCTCTCACTGCTCCAGCCCCCATATTTGTGTCTGTATGGAGCTGAAGCCCCTACAGTGGGGACACAGCTTCGTCGGCTGTATCAGGCTGCTCTAGCACCACCTCCTCCTTGACTGTTCAGTATTTATCCCATTCGTCCTGTTTCCCCTATGAAGTCTAGGACCTGCTCCCAAAGCCTTCCCTTTCAGGAAGCTGCCCCAGACAGTCTGCTCACTCTGGCTTGGCCACTATAGTTGCTGAGAGCCAGCCATGCCCATCTCACTCAGGTGGCAGCGATGGCTGTAAGGATTGCATCCTCATATTCTGTGGACCTATCAGTGAGACAAGACAGCGGCACCTGCTGTCTGCCTCCCTCTGCAACAGTAAAACATGTACCCCTCATTGAGGGAAGTGTGTCTGGCCCTGAACAGGAAGTCTCACTATAGACCCCGTTCCTGCCTTTCATCCCTGTGCAACATTCCTGTCTTACCAGCCCGTGCTGTGTTCCTAGGAAAACAGGCAAAGTAAAGAATTAGGCACCAGGGGCTGGAGAGATGGCTCAGTGGTTAAGGGCATTGCCTGCTCTTCCAAAGGTCCTGAGTTCAATTCCCGGCACCCACGTGGCGGCTCACAACCACCCGTAATGGGGTCTGGTGCCCTCTTCTTGCCTTCAGGCATACACACAGAAAGAATATTGTATACATAATAAATAAATAAATAAATAAATAAATAAATAAATAAATACATAAATAAATATTTTTAAAAAAGAATTAGGCACCAGCAAGGAGGTACACTTCTATGGTTTTGGTGTTTTTTTTTTTTTAAATAAAACGCAATAGAAGAGCTAGAAATGTCTTGGACTTCCTTGTGTATTTTTACAGTTTAGCAGCAGAGGTTTATCTCGATTCCACACGACTAAGATGCAGCTCTAGGTCCTCACTGCTGCTGTGACTAATGACCTCAGGCTCACTGTTCTGACCCCGTACAGGCTTGTTATCTGTTGCCCAGAAGGTTGGCAGTCTGAGACGGGTTTTCCTTCCTTCCGAAACTCTCGAGGAGAGTGTCTCCCTACCTCAGTAGCTCGCTGACCACCCACAACCATCGGCTTGCACGTCTAATCTCTGCTTTCAGGCCTGTGTCCCTTCTGGTGCTCCTGCCTCCCTCTGATAAGGAGCCGTTGATGATATGGGCTCACCCCAATAAGCCAGGATGACCTCCCGATCTCAGCATGCCGCAGCTAATCGCATCCACCCAATCTTGTCAGCCATGCGTGATGACTCTTTTAGCTCCTTGGATCAGTACTTGCTCATAACTTTGGGGCATCATCCTGCCTGCTACAGGTGCCATCCTCTTCAGTGCTGTTCCAGGGCTGTCCCTGCCCTTGCCTGAGTGATTGCTCATGAGATTGTTGCTGACCTTCGTAACCCAACAAATGGTCAACTTCCTCAGTAGCTCCTGGCTCTCCTCTATGGTCAGATCATATAGCAGCTTCTCTCTGGTACCCCATCATCTCCAATCTTCAGGAATGTGAGTGGGCTTGGTGCTCTCTGGTTGTCTGGCACTCCCTCCTGACCCTTCCTGTTACACACCAAGGAATCTTCTGCAGTTTATGCCGTGTTGTTCCCACCATTTCTACGCTTGCTTTATGAGAGAAGCAGCTGAGTCTGTAGCTGTGTGCCCATTCCTGTGTTCTGTGCACCGCTAATATCTGTGCACTTCTCTCTCTTCTCACTCAGGCACGTTCCCAACCTGTAAATGTTCTTCCCCACTTCCTTGAGCCTTAAATCTTCAATGGGACCACTAATTCCTTTTTAGTTCCAGCCATCTCCCCCATGCCCTTGTTCTGTAAGCCACGGTTGAACTCCTTCTGCAGAGGTGGGCTAGCGTCTCCTTCCCTGATCCTTCCCTGTAGTTCGCTTTCACAGGTCCACAAAGCATTAGTCTTTCTTTGAAGGCTATAAGTTCCTCCACTTTCTCCCTCTGACTTTGCATTTGTCCTGGCCAGACTCAGTCCTAGGTTTCTCGAGTTAGCCATTCTCTTGTTGGGATATTAGCTCCCTTGTAAGTTTGTTGTCATCTTCCATACATGCTGCACAGCCCTTCCCTGGAGGCACATGTCCCCCTAGGTGTCACACATTGCTGGATGAAGATCGTACATCCTTGCACATCTCCACATGGCAAACCCATGGGCTCAGTTGTGTAGATACTGATTATCCTTCCTTTCATTCTGGATACTTAATCTGGACCCCTTTTGATACCCAGGATGTAGCTCTCAGTCCCCAGACTCTTAGCTCTTCCGTGGTTCCTGCAAGAAGCCACGGATTTATTCATGGACAGGGTGTGGCCTCTGGCATCCTCTTGCATACATACTGCGCCACTCAGAGCACTTCCTGGCCCCACTGTCATGGAAATGGTCTTGTTCCCCACTAGCTAGCCCCTTCCTTACCCATACCTGAGTTCCCACTCTACCATTTACTTGGTGCTCAGCCTTCCAGTGGTTCTTTTTTTCTGGTCTTTCCCCAAAATCTATTCTGTTTAAGAGAAGATGCCACCCTGGATGCTATGCATCCAGCTTCTTGAAATTGTATATCTCTTATTCTCATTTCTTGAAGTTTTAAATCTTTTCAGCCCCAAACTATGTGTCATGGTCTATGATTACTCTTGCTGTTGGCAGAAACCATCCTGCAGAAAGGACCTCAGGATTCCATATCAACCCCCCTTCGTTAACCCCTCCTAGAGACCTCAGCTACTCCCTGCTTCTGGCTTTCCTTGTTTCTAGCTATTTGTTGACCTTCCCTTCTTGCTTTCCTTTCCCTTCCCAAGACTGCGTGTCCCCAGGCTGACTCTGCAAAGCCCCTGGAGCCAGTTCATCAGTCTCCCCATATACACCCCAGAGCATGTAATAAAGGCGCCATTTCCCCTCTGGGACTTCCTACCATCCCACTAGGTAATGCAACTCTCACGGTTCATATGCAGTCTACAAACCGTAGTTAGCTCGGCCTCCTTCTGATGAGTTGCCTTGCCAGGCTCAGTGTCCTTCTGAATGGCTCCTGGGTGGCCAGCTTGCTTACGGTGGAGACTGATCGACTCCGCATGTGTCTGTCCATGAAGTCTGCTCAAGGTCTGACATGGAACTTTCTGTTGCGTCTCTCAGGGATCACCTCTACTGCCTTGACTTTGGAGCAAGCCTTTGCTTGATCTTTTTCATGTACACATCTTGAGTTGAGGGTGCTTATCTGTCTCTAGGAACTCGGCCTTTATTGGCCTATACCCGTAGCCTTAGTTGCCTGTTTGGGTATAGGTCATTGTGTAGCAGCACCTTTGGCTGCCTGGCATTTCCCTGGTATATACATGTGTGCTCTTGCATATGTGCCTGTGGAGCCTAGAGGATGGCATTGGCTGTCTTCCTCAATCACTGCCCAAAATTTATTTAATGAAGACTTCCACTGAATCTGGAGTTTACTTATTCAATTTAGGTTGTTCGGTAAGCCCCAGAAATCCACTCGTCAACTCTGCCCCAGCTCTGCAATTATGGGCGTGTATTGCTTTACTAACAGAGCCAACTCCAGAGCCCTGATTTCGAAACCATTTTCTAAGTTTCACAGAGGATTGTTTTCCTTCTTGATGGAGTTGTAAAATCGTGGAGACCAGCTGGGTTTCATTTTCTTCCTCCTTCTCTCCCTTCTTTTCCCTCTTTTCCTCCCCTTTCCCTCTCCCTCACTTCTTTTCTCTTCCCCCCCCCCCCAGGGGGAGCTACTTTAGCAAGCCCCTCTAGCTTCTCCTCTGTCGCTTCATGGAGAAAGCATGTCACACCTCGGTGACCCCCCAGCTTTAGCTGGAAATGCCAGAAGATCACCTAATTCTCAGGGATAATCTTTTGAGGCCTCTGACTGGGTCTGACACAGGCTTCACTTTGATATGTGTAAGGATTTTCTAGTCTCTCTTTTAACCCCAAGTCCTTTCTCTTCTCAGAGAACCTCTGAGTGCTGTCTCTGTGCTCTCCAAGCCTGTTTCCTTCACATTGTCAGCCTGGACTCATTTCCCGCTTGTCAGGACTGTTTGTCCACAGTCTCTTCCCTGACTGGCCTGTCCTCTGAGAGTGCTCTGGTCCTCGTCTCTGTCTGACATGACCTTCCCTCCTCACTTCACTGCTCACAGCTGGATACTCCTGTCCAGGTTTCCCCTCCCCTGTGTACCCCCATCTCCAGTCTTCATGCTGAGATCAGATCTTGTTCCTCTTCACTTTCTTTTTAAACAAGGCAGAAAATGCATAACGCTTTCCTCTCTCCCTTCCTCTCTGCCATCTCCCCCCTCTATGATGCTGTCTCCATTTTCCTGCCATGCTGTGTCGCTATTTAAATTGGTTATTATGTAGCATGATTTTGGAAATAAGTACGCTAAGCCTGTTAATGAAATCCCAGCCTTCTCTAGGGCAAAGGGTTACACTCATTTAGGACTCCTTGGGGACAGAGATATCTTGTGGCTCATCCTCCTGTTGGCTCACACTCCTGCTTTTTTTAGTCTTTCCACTTGAATGAATAAAGAATTAATAGAGCGGAAGAGACAACCCCCATTAGCCAGAATTTGACATGATTATTCAGTATTAATTATATTTTAAAAATTGAATTTTTCTAAATATATCTGTTTATAAAATGGAACCTGAAAAGTGTGTGTGTGCTGTTTTTTTTAAATAAAAGCTGAGTATGTATTTAATTATAGAAGTTTGAATTAATATTTAGTTCTGTAGGTATAGAAAGATAATCCTCTCAAAGTTGCTAGAACTATCTGATATTATTTATTAGAACTTTTCATCTCAAACAGTTCATTGTGATGTCAAACTTGTGGGTTGTGAATATACTTGCCAAGGATTTAATAACATCACTGTACTGTTCCTGTAGATCCCTTTTAGATACCATGGCAAATAGTACGAACTGCACGTGGTGACCATGCATCACTCCCCTAGCAGGTATAGGAACTGGTGAGAACTACTTATATTATATGACCTGTGAGAACTGCCTGTGTTACATGAACTGTGAGAACTGCCTGTGTTACATGA
>NW_004949118.1:3319457-3329579 GCF_000317375.1 Microtus ochrogaster | reverse complement strand
CTGTGAGAACTGCCTGTGTTACATGAACTGTGAGAACTGCCTGTGTTACAAGATGCTTTTCAGATCCCAGCCCATCTTTCCATTTGGCTCCAGCCTTTGCTCCTTTGCTTGCTTTGCATTTTTCTTCTGTATGTATTTTCTTGACCCCACTTTGAAGATGAATTGGGTATGGTTTAGCAGATTTCCTTGAGAAAAGAATGGATAAATGTCATGCATACTGCCATGAGATGTTTCATTGATATTGAATTCAAATGAAGCGCATTTATAAACAGAGAGCTTCTCCATGATGTAAGTCTTTAGCCTCACTGATTGCAAGGCTCTACCCCTCAGAAAGATACCCCACTGGAGTCCACTTCTCATAGTTCCACAGCCTTCAGTTTTGGTGCGAAATTGAAGCGATGCCCTGAGCTCATGGCTCAGTTACTTTTCAATACCCAGACTCCCTTCTCTGAAATTGTGAGAATCAAAGCACCAAGGCTGCTGTGAAATAGAGGCAGACAGCCAACCTGGGGCCACACTCTTGTTCCTAGAGGGGGCTCAGAGCTGCGGCGACAGTGGCAGTGGCTTATCTGTGCCACCAGCTGGAAGCCGAGTGTCAAGCCCAGAGCTCTTTAGAAGAAAGGAAAATTAAAAGAAAGAATAGAGAATAGAGTGGCCTCTGGAATCAAGGGCAAACAGACTCTCCCCCTGTAGCTGAAGGAAATGTATATTGGCAATATCCTTGTTGCCCCCTCCATACTTAAATCACCTTGGTGGGCCATCTGGGTTTATTGCTTAAGCACCAGGTCAGCTATTTATATAAAAATAGATTTGAGGATCAGTGAATTGTCCATCACAAAGTTTTCTAGAATATTTTCTGGGTGCAGGTCTTGCTATGTGTGCCTTGCTTCTTTTTCTTTCATGGAGCCAGCTGTATGTTACCTGTTCTGAAATGTTTGTTTGTTCATTTGTTTCTGAGACTATACCTCACTCAGTAGTTAGGATACACAATTAGATGTTGATCGTATGCCCACATTTCTGTGGAAATGAGGATTTTGCACCTGAGATTTCAACAGAATGAATCCTCAAAAATCCAGTCAGAATTGCATTAACGTATTAAATTATATCTTTGTTGGCTCCTGAATCCTGTGGTTTTTTTATTTTTATTTATTTTTTATTAAGAAACATCTCTTGGTATAATTTTGGCGGCAGCTTGGGTTTCTGAGTTCAGAATTATCTTTGAAACGTGTTCAAAATAACAGAGAAGTAACCCTAAATTGAAAGCTTGAGGATCTGCTCCTGGCCTTCTGGACTGAGGCTCGGAAGTCAGTTGTGTTTTGTTACGTAAGTATTTGTCTAAGCTGTAGATGGCAGAGAAGATGTCACTTTGAGAGGTCAGGATTCAAAGCCTATATAGCTGCTCTGCCTGTGTGGCTACAATGACCAGCTGCTTTGAAGTGCTGGCTCCTTCTATCTCGTGAATATATCTTATAGCTAGAGTAATGACAGATAGTCTTGAAGGGTACCTGTGTGACTCTTAAGCTGGTGTGTGTGTGTGTGTGTGTGTGTCACAGACCCTGTAGACATCTAATGGAATGCCGTTGACAATATTTTTAGTGAAACATTTATAGTCGTGTGAACATAAACATGTAAATAACTTTATGGATTCCTAGAATTCCAAGGATGTTGTTACCATGTCACTGTCAGAAGCAACTGTACAAGGTAAGGTGTAGTCTGAACAAGAGGAGAAAAAGTTATTTTGGGCATGAAAGTGTCCAGTATTTTTGTGCTTTGTGTAGACTTTTTGAGTTCTCCTTCCTTTGTGATAAAAACAGAAAAGCAAACAAACAAACAACAAACACAAAGCAGGAAATTTTAATGGGAGCTTTTGTCTGTATCTGTAGAGCCAAATACAAACCCAGACTTTGCCCAAGGCAAAACATGCACAACCTTTTCAGATTTTAATTAATGATATTGGACAAATGAGGTTTTAAAAATACTCCTAAGTTCTGAGTGAGGAAGCTGAGTTTGGGCTCTCTGGACTGAGTCGTTGTTAGCTTAGTTAAAAGCACAAAGCTTCCTGAGGAGAAGGTGGGAAGTTGTGACTAACCGATCTCAGTCTTTTGGAATGTGGCAGCAAGTGGACTTTTTAAATAACGACTTGTTCTGGAGTACGAAGTACTCAGAAGAACACAGAAGCTGTAGGGGTGCACAGCACGGCCAGAACTGAAACGTAGCTCCACTGGCGTGCTTGTGAGCTGTTCAGGGTCTTTGATAGCTTCAGTAGATACCATGCGCATTGCAAGAAGTGCAAACTCCCATAGTATGGACAATCTCTGTGTCTCTCTCAGGCCTGAACCCTCAATGTCACTTGATGCCTTGCTATTGGTACTTCCTTGGCCAACCACCAGTGACCAGGAGCTGCCCTCTCACCTCCTGAAGAGAAAGTGAACCTGACTTCTTCCCTGTCCCCATCCCTGGTCTGTGCTGATCAAGAGCCTCATGTCTCTTGCCCATGCCATTGTAACCTTTTGAAGTTCTAACACAACAATGAAGTGGGCAGGTCAAGGTTTAAGTTGGGATCCAAGGCACTGTGCTGACAGGCTATGCAAATGATGTATTTAGAGAACCCTGAGCCTCATTATCTCCGTGTGTAGTTTAGTCCTGGCGTTCATCCACTGAGGAAAAGCATACAGCCTGTTTGTTTGCTCTGTATTGGGCTCAGAGTTTTCAAAGCTCTTAGGCCACCGCTGAAGACTCAGGGCTGAGCTTTGCCTTTTAGACAGCTGCATTGTATTCCACTGTGGTGTGTTCATTTTCTCCTTATCAAACATTTACATATTTTGTGGTAGGTAGGGGAAAGCTGGCCTAGCTACACTTACCAGGTGTTTAGCTCGAACACTTGTCTTTGCTGTACAATCTACTGCTGTATCATTAGGACACCCCCCCCACACACACACACCCAGGTCCCTTTATATAAAATGCTTCATGCACTTTTTCAAATGTCAGCATCTGGGACCATTTGATAGCTATATAGGAAATACTCAGGTGCTAATTTTCTATCTTTAAATAGCTAATTAACGTTTTAACTATAGACTAAAAATTAAAAACAGTGATGTCTCTGATCAGTGGCCATGGCGAAGGTCAAGATTCCATACAGTCCATAGCGAGCTAGCACCGTGACTACTTGGCAGCATGCTGAAGGCAGAAACACTTGAATCTTGGCCTTGGGCACCTCATTCATAAAATGTGCACAGGAGCTCTACAGGGCCTTGATGTAATTTAGTGTGTAATTCTCATTATGTGCTCAGAGCCACGGAGTTAAGTGCCGTGTGAGTGTTTGTGTGCAGAAGCAGCTCTGCAGAATCGTATCACGTTCATCTTAAGCAGGTGCATGGTCTCACTCTCCTATTCCTGTTCATTAGAGAACTGTATCTTACCATCGTGGGTGACAGCAAATGTTAGCTGTACCCCAGATGGTTCTGGGTGCTTTTGTGCTTTTGGAATAGACAGGAGCTGGATTTTTTTCTTGTTCCATCAAACATTGAGCTGACTAAACTTTCACTTGAAAAACCTAGCAGGACAATATTTTCTACTCTGGAGACTTCTACAAGTACATTCTGACTTTCTCTTTGGTAGAATTTTTTTTTTAATCTTAGGGGGGCTACTTCCTTATGTTTCCTTTTGCAGATTTTATACTAACTAATTGCATGCTGTTTTAATCCTCACTGAATAAAAAATAAATAAAATCAAGTATTGAGAGAGTTAAATTCATTGTAGACAAACTGATTAAAGAAGTCTTCCATTTAACTTCCCAGAATCTCAGCTTTGGCATTTGAAATGGTGGTGGTTCCACCCCTGTGATCCACTTGGAGACAAATGGAGATGGTTAAGTTACTGCTGGCAGAGAAACATTCTTGCAGGTTGCTGGACTCTCTGCAAGGGTTCAGAATCGTGGGTCTTAAATATGAGCTCTGTTTGATTACTGCTGTCAACTCCACAGCACTCAGATAAAGATTTGGACATTTGAGGACCAATGTTTTGCAAGGCATGTTAAGAATGTGTACCTTAAACCAGGCGGTGGTGACACACAACTTTAATCCCAGCGCTCAGGAGGCAGAAGCAGGTGAATCTCTGTGACTTCAAGGCCAGCCTGGTCTATAGAGTGAGTTCCAGAACATCAAGGGCTATACAGAGTAATCCTGTCTCAAAAAAAATCAAAGGAAAAAAAACATAAAAGAATTTGTACTTTAGCACCTGTGATTGATTACATGCCTGCTATTATTTATTCAGAAATGAATTAAGATCAGGAACATAACATTAAGAAATGATTTCATTCAAGTTGAGCTAGTATTCCCAGTAAAGACTTATCTTGAATAGATCCTGTCAAGAGTGAGCCTCTTGCATCTCCTTGCCACGAATCTGTAATAGCTCCATAAATAACTGATTTTGATGATAGCCAGCTTCCTTGTTTGTAAGAAATATACGCTGAATTGTTTTCAAGAGGCAAGTAGTGGGTCGGTCAGCTTACAAAAAGGCCAGGAGAAAAGAAATTACTTGTAGCGCATTTGAAAAGTTTCTGTACGTCTGATATTGTTTGCTGACACATTTGTTAACTTTACCTGTCACAATAAAAATGTGTTTGGGTGTTAAAAAGTAGGAATATGTTGATGGCAGCTCTTGCCCGCAAACAATCTAAGTGCCTGACCCATGACTAAGGGTCTTCTCATGGCATCCCTGTCCTGGCCACACCGGATGTCTCCCGAAATACACTCCAGCTGAGACTTTGCTGATGGCCTTGGCCACCCACCTTCCCCACTCAGTGCCGACACACAGACAATCACAATAACTCAGTCCTCTGTCCATGAAAAGCTCCAGGTCCTCTCATCCCTCTGCTGCCCATCCAGGGCTGTGCATATGCACACTGAAAGACTTTACCTCTCCACAAAACCGTGGTGGCATGAAGGTGTCGCACTGCTAACTTGCCCACGACACTGCACAGAGGAGCTCTGCCGACAGCGCGTCTGCCATTTCTCCAGCCGCAGCCTCCTGCGCTAATTCCGTGACTCATTTTTGCAAGCCTTTAAAATAATAGCATATAATTCGTACCTGATTTCGCTGTGGGCATGGAACCTTGTGTCACATTACTTCTCTGTCATTAGTGATAAAGCCAATCAATTTCATAGTAGAATATATTACCTTGTGAGTGTCCTGGGAAAAGATGTTGCGAAAACAAAACAACTCGTGTGATCCCGGAGCACAGGGCGTTTCCCTGGAGCTGTCCTCGTCTGTACGGCGGATGCTGTAGCAGTGGGTTGAGTTTCACAGTGTTTGTTTTGTGCCAAGTCTGTCCCCTTACCTGGAATGAACGGTTGGCAGGCTTCCAGAATTTGTCTCCTTGGTTATGATTTGCTTCTGAGCTGGCTTCCAACCTTGAGAAAGTCCTCTCTTCACGTCTCTAGGCTGGAGTTTATCTGCAGGACTTTGCAGGATTTAGGCTATTGCATGTGATAGGATTTGGTTTACTCAGGGGTGTGATTTTGGATCTCTTATCATCATGGAATGTACTTTTGTTAGCGCACTATCAGTTATGTTCAAGAAATACAGGACATTCCGAGAGAGAGCGAGATTTAAAACTATCATCTCACAAATAAACCATTAGACAAGAAAGAGACAGATTGAAGGCATGGCATTTTTTTTTTTCACTCTTGCCTTTCAGATGGTTAAAATAGAAAGTTTATTTTGATTTGAATGCTCCAAGGACTATTTTATCTTTTAGGCATATTATATTGCTTTCAGCATTAACGGAAGCTTCCCAGTGTTGGTTTGAGAAACAATTTTGAAATGATGAAGGACTGGCCTGGATCATCCTCCCTGCTGCTTGTGAGCTGATAGCCAACTCCTGTGTCTAATCGTCATGTTTGACTAGACACTGTCATGAACTTAACATGACATCAACTCCTCCCATGCCCGGCCTTGCATCTTTCGCCCTTGTTGAGCCATGAACACGTGTACATTTCTACAGTGTCTTCTTTTGAAAATACGCATTTATTTTAGTTTATGTGTGTGTGTGTGCCCCATGCATGCCTGGTGGCTGCAGAGGTCAGGAGAGGGACATTGGATCTCTGGAGTGATAGAGGGTTGGGAACCTAGATGTAGGTTTTGGGAATCTAATATGGGTCCTCTGCAAGAATAAGAGTGCTCTTATTGCTGAGCCATCTTTTCAGCAACTTCATTTTGAATTATTAATCTTTACCTCTCTGCCATCTGTCCTTTTTATTTGGCTTTTTACCAGCATTTGTGTGTGTGCGTGTGTGTGCGTGCGTGTGTGTGTGTGTGTGTGTGTGTGTGTGTGTGTGGTGGATGTAGCACCTTTGAAGTGAGCTGTGAAATTTTGAAGCAGGGAACAGGAGGCAGGCACACCGAGAATGCGCCCCACGGTCTGCTGTAAAGAGATGTGAAAAGAAGACTGAGAGAATTACACACACGTGACACTTATTTTTGTAGAAATAAGATGAACCTGACAAACCATTCATCTCGTCACTGGTTTTGGATATCATTATCCTTTAACTTGTTCTTGGAATCTTCCAGAATCATCTGTGAATGTAAGGTTTGAAAGATATTTTACAAGCCAATTCATAGAGGCTTTAAAAATGATTTCGTGTTCACACAAAAAGCTAGGCATCCAAATACAGCTTGAATGAGTAATGGTGCCCATGCACAGTGGAGTACAATGCAGCTATAAACAAGGATACAAGCTGACTGACACAGTAAGAGTCCCGGGAAATATTTGACAAGCAGGAAATCTCATGCACAAACCATGTGAGCATGCTGACGTTTGTGTAAGAGAGAAGATAAGAAAAACACCCACATATCTTTGCAAACACTAACTCAGGAAGGGTGGAGACTTTATAAACCACAGTGGGGTGGGTAACTTCCAGTATGAGGGCTGCAGCATACAGGATTCTGGGAGAAGCAGACATGTATGAGCTTTGTTTAGTCAGGTTTTCTTTTTAACCTTTGGAAGAATGATAAAAACATTCAACCACTGAGAATGAAAACCAATGGAATCAAAGAAGCTGCATGTTAATTGAAAACAAACACGGTAGCAGCATAGAGAACAAGGGGGGCATGGATGGAAGTCATTCTTGCATGGAGCTCTGCATGGCAGGTCAGGGCAGCTGCAGACAAATGGTGCATTTTATAGCTCTTGGGTGATATTATAAACAGAAGAGTTCTGCTACTCTAAGAGATGCCCTGGAGGGTCTAGTTAAGGAGTAAAGTAAGGACATCAGAGGGGAAAGGTCACGGGACTAGAGAAAAAAAAAGAAAGCCCTTCGGGTTGGTTAGAATTACATGTATTTATTTAAACTTGGCATTTATAAAGTATATCCACATGTGTGCAGGTGTTTATGTTTGTATGCACACCACAAATATATGCTTTACGTGTGACCAAGCAGTGAGGAACCTGGGCAACACCAGGACTAGTAATCACCATGAGCATTGCCATTGAGGGATGGAGGGTCATGGTGTACCTCTGGATGTGGTATCCTGAAAACATCACTCCTGTAGTATTGTGGCAGCTGAATCGTAAGGGACATCGGACAAGTTCAAAATGATGGATATTCTAATTGAAAGTCAGAGGAGAAGACAGTGTTCTTAAAATGTCGCCAAGATAAAAGACAATGACATGTTAACAGAAAGTATTCCAGACCAGGGAGAGTAGGGAGACTTGTCAGATTAAAGTGACATCTAATTCTAGATAGATCCCATATGCAGGGTGGAGGGGGTGTTAGGAAGTAGAGTTTGGGGCTGGGGAGGCTGCTGCATGGATGAAATGCTTGCCTTGCAAGTTCAAGAACCTAAGTTCCGATCTTAGAACCTATGTAGCAAAAGCCAGTGTGGTGGTGTGCACATGTGTGGTGGTGTGCACTTGTGTGTGTGTTGTGCATGTGTGTGGTGGGGTGCACTGTGTGGTGGTGTGCATGTGTTATGGTGGTGTGCACTTGTGTGTGTGGTGTGCATGTGTGTGTGTGGTGTGCACTTGTGT
The DNA here is from genome assembly GCF_000317375.1 of Microtus ochrogaster. Classification (NCBI taxonomy): domain Eukaryota; kingdom Metazoa; phylum Chordata; class Mammalia; order Rodentia; family Cricetidae; genus Microtus; species Microtus ochrogaster. Next base: position 3,321,550 of record NW_004949118.1, on the reverse strand, counting down.
GTGTGTGTTGTGCATGTGTGTAGTGGGGTGCTGTGTGTGGTGGTGTGCACTTTGTGTGTTGTGCATTTGTGTAGTGGGGTGCACTGTGTGGTGGTGTGCACTTGTGTTATAGTATTCACATTTGTGGTGGTGTACACTTGTGTGGTAATATGCACATGTGTGGTAGTGTGCACATGTGTGATGGTTTGCACACGTGTAGTAGTGTGCACGTGTTTGGTGGTTTGCACATGTGTGGTAGTGTGTACTTGTGTGTGTTGTGCATTGTGTAGTGGTGTGATGTGCACACGATGTGATGGTGTGCACTATGCGGTGGTGTGCATATGTATGGTGGTGTACATGTGTGTGTGGTGTACGTGTGTGTGTGGTGTTATGCACGTCTCTGGTAGTGTGCACTTGTATGTGTTGTGTATGTGTGTAGTGGTATGCACTAGTGCTGGTGTGCATGTGTGTGATGGTAGTGTGCACTTGTGTACATGTGTATGTTGATGTGAACTGTGTGGTAGTGTGCACTTGTGTGGTGCTGTACATGTGCGTGATGGTGTGAACTGTGTGGTAGTGTGTACGTGTGTGGTGGTGTACATGTGTGTTTCCGGTGTGCACTGTGTGGCAATATGCACTTTTGTGTGTGTTGTGCATGTGTGTAGTGGTGTGTACTGTGTGGTGGTGTGCACATATGTGGTTGTGTACACTGTATGGAAGGCAAAGAAAGGCAGATTCTAGGGCACATGATCAGCCTTGCTTACTTGACAATTTCTAGGCCACTCAGAGACCCTGTGAGACCCTGTCTCACAAAATGCTTCTGAGCAGCAATACTGAACGTGCCATCTTAGCCACACACATGTGCACATGCATGTGTGCACATATATCACGTGAACACTTATACATGACTGCACACTATTGTGCATACATGCATGCATGCACTAGCCTATACTTATATGAGCATATACACATCATTACATACCAAGACAAAAAGTATGGGATAGGAAACAGGAGTCAGCAGTGCCATGGGAGTGAGACAGTTGTCCAAGCATATTACAAACTTATAACTGGCCTGTGGTGTTCCAGTCATTACTCGGGAAAGCGCAGAGCTGTAAAGGGAAGATGACAAAGGACCCGAAGATGCTTCTGAAAGTGTCTGTATTTTACATGTAGCTGTCCTGTCCATGCACGGTTGTAGGCAGGTGGGAATGAGGATGGAGGGATGAGTGGGCAGCAGGCGAGAGGCCAGGCTGTAGCTGAGCCTGCAGCTGCACGGGCCACCTCTACACTCTCCTTCAACTTCCCCTGGAGCTTGGCATTATTTCCAAATGGAAGTCTTCTAAAAAGAATAAATTCACATCAAAAACTTGGCATTCAGATGCTCAACACTGCTAAGCAGAAACACAACGACCACTTAACATGCACCCTGGGAATCACAGAACTGGAGTCTCGTCACCGTTTTCTAGATGTGTTTATTCGTGATGAAGACTGGATTGTCCAGTAGCACTCTATCTGCCCAAAGCTGGCAGATTAGAAAAACAATAATGAATGGGGTCTGCTGTAAAGATTCCCATTTACAGTAGTGGTGAGCACTAAAGGGCTACTCCAAAGTCTTTACGTTAGAGTCTTTTCTCTGAGGACATCTGGGGAATGTGCTAGCATTATTCCAGCTCTAGGTGGCTATGGCAGCCCTACCCATATGGCCACATGCAGCGCACATGGCGTTTCTGTCAAGCTGCCCCACTTGGCATCCACAGTTCTGACATCGCTGACATTTTGAGATCTCCACTATCACTGTGGCTTCATGCATCTCCCTTTAAGGGGTTTCATGAAGGAAATACAAGCTTATTATTCTCTCAAGCACTCCCTGAAAGCTCCATTATAAGCCTTGATAACACCATAATTTATACATATTGAATGCTTGCAAATCAGTACCACATGGCCACCCAGTTGTGCTGGTAGGTTGAGGAGCCACTGGGTCTCCTTGGACTGTGGCTACACAAACCATGGCTACAAGAATCCTTAGATGTTAGCTGGGCAGTGGTGGCGCACGCCTTTAATCCCAGCACTTGGGAGGCAGAGGCAGGTGGATCTCTGTGAGTTCAAGACCAGCC
>NW_004949118.1:3308064-3319335 GCF_000317375.1 Microtus ochrogaster | reverse complement strand
AGAAGAAGAAGAAGAAGAAGAAGAAGAAGAAGAAGAAGAAGAAGAAGAAGAAGAAGATGAAGAAGAAAAGAAACCTTAGATGCTTGTGCAGTTAGACCTACTGAAAGTATTTTTACTTTCAGTAAAATTAGTGACCCCGTTTGAGCAGAACATTCTTGTAAATACTAATTTCTACAGGAAATCTTTTCAAACAATTTTTCAGTTTTGTAACTTGGAGCCTTAAATGGTTATGATTTTTTTCCAAGGCATCTTTTCTACTGTCCCAGGGCACAGAGAACAGCTTCTCTTTGATGTCAGGTATCTCTTTAACAATTACAGTTGCTTTGTTTTTAATCTGAATTGTCTATAGCATCAAACATGTCCATCTTCTTTTATAGCAAAACATATGTGTATCTCAAATCATCCATATTTGATTTTCTTTCTTAATCCTCACCTTAATCTGTCTAAAACAAGCCTGCAATAACCATATTATAGTCTGAATGCTATCCTGGCTTAAAATTGCCTAATCAGAAAAATAATAATGCCTGTGCTCAGCTTACCCACTGACAGTTCAGAATCCTGACCAGTGAACTGGACCACCTCAGTGGTTGGGTCTTCCCACATATATTGCCGTAAGGATAACACCCCCCAGACATGCCTAGACATCATCCATCCCTTGGATGATACCAGATTCTATCAAGTGGACAGGTAACTTCAACCATCTCAGTTATTGAAAGCTGTTTCAAAAAAAAAATCTAGGATTGCTTCAGTGCCCATCTGGGAAATGTTCCTCCCACAAACTTGCCCAAAGGCCCAAGAGCCACGTGGTTAAGTATGGTCACACCAGTGACACCACTCTTGGTACCAGCTTTTTTCTCTTCCTGCTTATTATAGTAGTAATTTTTCCATCACTGTGACCAAAATGCCTCCCAAAAATTTATTTTGGCTCATGGTTTCAGAGGGTCTCAGTTTTTCATGACAAAAACTATGGTAAAGTTCATGACAACAGAAGTAGGGGTGGTGGCACCCTACTGTGAGGGACCAGGAAGCAGAAAGTGTAAGAACAGGATCAAGTTCCTGGTAGAACCATAAATAGCCGGCTCATAATGAGTTACTTGCTCTGGCTAAGCCTTATCCTCTAACGATTGTATAGGCTCCTAAATAGTGCCCCTGGCCATGAAAAAGGCAGCTAAAACATGAGTCTGCGTGATGCCAACATGTTAGCCTGAAATCATCATAATTGTCATAGTGTTCCAGCTAAGATTTCAAGTCCTTTACTTAGGAAGTGCAAGTAAAGAAAATCAAAATTCTTGTCTTGTTCCTTAATTTAGAGGAAATACTTCCAGTCTCCCCCATTGAGTGTTGTTGGCTATGGATTTGTTATATACATCTTTTATTGTGTTGAGTATGATCCTCCTATTTCTAGTTCCTTCAAACTCGGTCCTGTTTACGTGCTGTCTTGTTTATTGCTTTGCATGTGTTGAGCCAGCTCTGTATTCCAGGATGAAACTCACTTGGTCATCATTGTTCCATCCATTCTGTATCTTCATTTTCATTGTTCCGAGATAGCATCTGACAACGTAGTAGTGCAGGATGGTCTCGGAACTCACTGTCCTCTTGCCTCTGCCTCCCATGTCCTAGGAACAAGAGTATGCACTGCCATGCTCAGCCGTGGACAGTTCTCCCTACTTACAGTCCTTCAGGAAGCTCTCCATAGTTTTTGTTGCACTCGTATTCAGTATTAAAGGTGACACTGACTTTATGAGGCCACAAGTGTTCCTCGCCTTTCCTTTCCCTTTAATGGACTCCTTAGAGGAACATATTTGATAAAACACGCTGCTGTGCTTCCACACTGTCCTGAATTAAAAAAAAAAAAAGAACAGTCTTGTTACTTGTTATTGATCAGTAAAGTTTTCTTAAGATATACAAATTCCATTATAGTAAGTCATGTGTATCTAGAAATATATCAGTTTATTTGGTTTTGTTTGAACTTACTGAGGTGTGCATTTTTTTTCACATAATCCCTAATCTGAATTTCAGTGTTATCTGTTGCAATCTCTTTCTCTTTTTGACCTGATTTTATTAATACAGTTCTCTGTTTCTCTTAGACATTTTGGCTAAGGGCTTCTCTGTGTGCTTAATCTCCACAAAGAATCAGTTCATTGGTGCTCTGAGTCATCCTTTTAAAGTCTGTATCACTCATTTCTGCTCTGATCTTTATTATTTCTTTCTGCCCTTCTACTGATATGGGGTTTGTCATATTTTTTCTTCTGTTATTTGTTTGTTTGTTTGTTCTTTACCTGTACTTTTTTTTCTGGGTTCTAAAGATGCATCATTGTGTTGTTGATTTTCATTATCTTTCGTGGCCATACATGCCCCCTTCCATTCTTTTGCTACATCCTACAGATTCTCATGTTGTATTTTCATTTGATCCTAGGATACTGTCCTTTCCTTGATTTCTTCAGTGAATTACTAATCATTTTAAGGTCATTGCTCAATCTCATATTTTTGTCGACTCTGTTCTTTCTCTTGCTTTTGATTTCTAATTTTACTCCATTATGATCTGATGGGCTTTGAGCAAATTGTTTTGATTCTTTTTTTTTTTTTTGTAATGACTTGGCTTTTTGCCTAAAATGTGTTCTATTTTGGAGAAAGTTCTGTGAGCTGCTCTAAAGAATGCATAGACTGCAGTTTTGGATAGAACATTATGTCGATGACTGTTAAGTTCATGTTAACTGTGGTTTAGTGTGGAGTTTTTATCCTTTTCTCAGAGCTGGGTGGCCGTTTGACCAGAGCATGGTACTGCAAACATTCACTGGTTTGTACTATGACTCCTGTGTTCGTCATTTCCCCTTAGCATTTGGTTATGAGATTCTGTGTAGAGATGTTCTCTATATACATATACTGAACATAATAAATATATAACAATTTGTATGTAATTTAGCATATATACTACTATGTAATAAATATATTGGAATGTATACTAAAGCATATACTGTGTCTTCTGTGTGTTTTTCCTTTTACTAACGTAGCAACTTTCATGTTTTTTTAATCACTTGAAATTTGCTTTACATGACAGGTGTAGATAGGTCTGCCTGCTTTACCTGGGTTTCATTTATTTGGAATATATATATTTTTTTATCTTTTAACTTCCAGACTGTATTTGATGGAGTGCTGTTTTTTTTATAGGTTGGAAATAGAAGGATATTTAATTATAATTCCATTAGCCAGTCAACTTTTATTTGGAGAATTAGGACCCTTTAAATCCAGTGCAACAATTAGGTGTGTACTAATTCTTGGCATACTTTAAAAAAACCTGATGTTTAATTGTTTCCTAATTAATTCTAGTTTTCTTGTTTAGTCTTTCGGTAGGACTTATTATTTTCTTCATTCTTTGTGTTGTGTTTACCTTGCTCTGATGTGTTTAGTGTTCCTTCAGGTGTCATCTGCAATATGGGAGTGCTCATGAATTGCTTTAGCTTCCTTGTATTCCTAGGTTACTTGTTCTTGATATTGTAATCTGGGCTAGATAGCTACCTAGTGTCTTAGTTAGGGTTTTATTGCTGTGAAGAGACACCATGACCACAGCAACTCTTATAAAGGAAAACATTTCATCTGGATGGGTTTACAGTTTCAGAAATTTAATCCATTTCATCATAGCTAGACATGGTGTGCAGACAGACATGGTGCTAGAGAAGGAAGGGGCTGAGAGTTCTACGTCTTGATCTGCAGGCATCAGAAATGAAGACTGTGTACCACACTGGGCATCAAAGCCCACCTCCACAGTGACACATTTCCCCCAAGGCCACACCTACTCCAACAAGGCCACACCTCCTTAATGGTGCCACTTTCTGTGGGCCGAGCATTCAAACACATGAGTCTATGGAGACATACCTATTCAGCCATCACCCTGGCTTCAGAGTTCTTATTGACAAATCTGATATTATTCAGATGTTGTCTGCCCTGATAAGTGATTTGGCTCTTTCAGTACAGGATTCTCTCTCAGTTTTTTACTGTTGGCATTTTGTCTAAAGTATACCATGAGAGGGATCTTTTCTGGTCAATTTTCTGAGTTTCTAGACAATCCTTGTACCTGGATATCCATGTTTCTCCAAGTAGTGGTCAGTTTCCTGGTATCGTGTCACCGAATACATTTTCTGTACCTTTAGTTTGTTCTCCCCCCGTCCCTTTTTTGACAATTACTGGGGATACTGGATTATAGTAAGGAGTTCAACGTGTTTCTAGCTGGATCTGTGGTAAATTTTTCTTTGACTTCTCTGGTGACATCATTGTCTTTTGACAGTGTGGAGTTATCAGAGCCTGAAGTTCCTGCCTTTCCTTGGGGTCTTACAAGAGCAGGATGATTGTACATGTTTGCATATGTAGGGCACGCCGTCTGTAGTCATTCCTAGTCTTACCAATGGCCTGGGTGTAACATAGGGTGGCCCTGCACTGATGGAGTGTCCACAGCCCGTTTATTTCATCTCTGTTATAACTGCAGGAGGTGGAGTATTTATCCATGGGCAGGTCTTCAGGACCATCACACCCTGCATGCTTGGATACTGGTTGTTGGCTTCAGGTTTTTTAATCTTCTTTCTCTTTTGAGTTATAGTATCATTTTGACTTGGAGTAGGGGTGGGTAGAATTGAGCAATATGTGCGGATTCTTAAGCTCGGCTAGGAATGTTCTTCCATGACAGAACATCTTCACAGGGCAAAGCATGTCTTTGATCCCCAGTATCTGTAGGGAGGAGAATTACTACTAACAGAAGCAAATAGCATTGAATTAGAATCAGAAATAAAATAAAATATTATAAAATGTATAGTTCTGGTAACAGCTGCCACATTGGTGGGGGAAGAAATACATTGACAAGAAAATGTTTTAAAGATATTTTTAAAACAAGGAAACATTTAAGAGAGAATAAATGTGATAAATCAAAATGCTGAAAGGTGTCAAATGAAGGCCCTAATTATAAAACAGTTTGTATAAAATAAAAGAATTCTATTAATTAAAGGAGATGAAGAGAGAGAAAACATAACCACAGCAAAACAAACGCAAAACCCTGAAGACCCTCCCAAACAAGAAAAGAAACTCTTAAATACACAGACACATAGGTATACACATATACACACATACACACACATACAGAGAGACTCACAGACAGACACACATACACATGTACACATGGATATATACACACATGCAAATACACACACACAGACCCATACAGAGAAACTCACAGGTAGACAACAGGTACACACACATGCAGATACTTATACACATGGACATGCACACGCATGCAGACAGACAGACAGACACACAGACAGTATGCATAGATATATTCACACACATGCAGACACACGCAGAGACAGACACATACACACATAGACATATTGACACAAATGCACACACATACATGTGCGTATATACTTGTTTATCAGCAAATACAGACAAATCAAAGAAGTGTGAAGTTAAAATATATTTAACTCTCGTCTCTCTTGGCACAGTTCCACAAGCAGGAGTGAATTCTCTCTCCCTCTCCCACTCTCTCCTCCATGTCTTGTTGAGACATCTCCTCCAGGAAGCACAGTGGCTGGAGATAGCCGCCTCTTACCTTCGTGTATAGCACACAGTGAAGTCAGCAGAAATGGTTTGTCACTGAAGCCAGCTGGAAAGGTTGCCCACTTACTAGTCCAAGGCAGAGTGGAGCCTGGATTGCTTTAGATGGGATTCCTCATAGGAAGATTGTCTTATGCCAGGCCAGGGCTGAACTGTGCTGAGATTGCTGGGCATGCAGGCTTGAACAACAGATCGTCACGATTGGAAGGATGCTGCAGGTCCTGCTATAGGATTACATGTTTCTTAGTCCCAGTTGCTTATTGTCTAACTTATTGTCTAGCTGCTATCTTAAAGGGAGAGGCAGACCTGCCCCTCTCTGTGTGCCAGGCTGAATCCCACTGTGTTTCTTTTTCATGTCACATTTGACTGGTGCTTCTCTTCGCCACCAGGCAAACCCTTGGGAGGACAGTGTGGCAAAGCTTGCTGTGAGTTACAAGAACAGAAAACCACGAGCTGCTTCTCAGTCCAGCTCCTGGTTGCAGTATGCTGCCTATACCAAGACACACAGAGGCTCTCCCTTGTGGCTCCATGCTGTGCAGTTCCCAGATCAGTCAAGTTCAGGCTGCTTTGCTGTATCCATTGCTGTCTCAAGCTTGCCTACTTTTTCTCTCCCTCTTTCGAGGTCACTCCTCCCTCTGCTGTGCAGCTTGGCTGACTGAGGCTAGGTGATCTTGGCTCTCTGTTGTATAACCAGAAGCTTCTTTCTTATGATTGTCCAGTATTGAGCTTCCGTGTGTTTGCTTAGTCATCCCCCGCCCCCCTCTTATAGAGAAGCTGTGTTCTGACTGTACCCTTTCGAAACTTCTGAGAAGTTGGACGCCTTAGAGTTAGGCTTCAACAGGCTGCATATGCAGCTAGACATAAGACATGGGGCTTCATAGATTTTCTGTATTAAAATTCAAAGTGGCTCACAGGATTCCAGTCATAGAAGCAGAAGGATCATGAATTCCGGGCCTTCCTAGCCACACAGCAGGAATATGTTGGAGACAGAGTGGGTAAATGGGATTATATGTATCAACATCACTGTCAGCAAAGCAAAGAGTCCAGCCACAGACTGGGGATAGATCATCTGAATAATAAATAATGAATAATAAATAAGAAATTTACGGATGAACTCTTTGAAAGCATGTTAAAGTCCAACTTCCCAATCTACGACGATTACTATTTTAATTGGCTGTAGTATCAATTGGCTATTTAATTGCTATCTCTAAATTCATAGTTTAGTACAGCTCTCAGATCATATAAAGAGGTACAGTTGTATAATAAGCCATCAATAATGAAGAAACCTACCATTTGCAAAAGTGCAGAGAGCTCAGCTGCAAACGGGACATCTGTGGCACTCTCTTCATGTCAGGGACAGGTACTGGCATGGAGGAAGGAGCAGAAAGACAAAGAACCAAAGGCCCAGGGAAGCCAGAGGAAAACAGTGCCTTCTGGACATGCTAAGAACACTGTGTTGATAAAGTCACAGTGGGTGTGGTGGCCCGCATGAGAACTGCGTAAGATAAAGCCAGTCTCGCTGGCCCTAACCCCTAGCTGAGGATCTCTTGACAGTTACCTGCTTCTGGAGAGGCGAGACAATTTTCTTTAAGGGTGCGGCACCCAGTAGGTCAACCATTTCAGGCACCCAGTAGGTCAACCATCCCAATGGGTGACTCCATAGCCTTAAATTTATTGGCAGCACAAATTGGACTTGGAAGATTATTAAAGAAAAAATAAAAGAGAGCATGAAGTTAGGAAGGGACCTAGACCTGGGCTGAGTTAGAGGAAGGAATACATTGTATATATGAATAAAAATACCAAAGAATTGACATAAATATTACACTTTAAAAATTAAGCTTCCAAACTACATGGTACATTCCTTTATTAAATTCTGTTTCTTCACTTTCGGTAAGCTGTAATCACATATAATTATTATTCAGACATGACAACATATTGTATGCATTCCACACACGGATATATTCAACTCCTAAAATACTTCTCATTCAGTGTTGCTGTCTGACTGCAGCTTTGAAGCTTGGGGGAGCATCTCCTTCTCCCCCACCCCTCCCAGCTTCTGATGGCTACTATTCTATTCTGCTTTTAGGAATCCTTTTATTTATAAATTCCACATATCAGTGCCATAAAATGTTCTATATTAAATTGTGAATAAATCTCAGTGACTGATATTGTATCCGGAAATTTCATAGGGTCAGTCCTTCCTGGAACATGAAAATGGCTCTCAGGTTGGAATGAGATTAGAAGGCGTTGATCCCCGACATCCTTCTGTATTCTGTGTGCTATCTGTAGCCAAGGTAAGAGGGGTTGCTACTGCCTTGGGTCAATTGTGTGGTGACAGTTTCGTAGAAAATAGCAAACCTCAGCACTTTCTGTCATAAATGGTCCCAGTCTATTAATTTGGTCAATAATGTATAAAATATACTTCTTTAAAAATTTTTTCTATGATGAATTTTCTAGTAAATTCTTTATCAACTAACATTTATCATTGAGTTAACTGAAAAAAATAGATCTGTCCTAAAGTTGATGATAATCTAAGGATACCCGTGTTATTCCGCCTCTTACAGTGACATAATTATTCATAGGTTAGCTGGACTAATGAATTCATTTAAATACACTCAATTTTAGGAAGATTATACACAGAGAACTGCCATTGATGGGATGAAATGGATTTTAAAATCTAATGTTTATTCAGCGTGTTATTAAATCAATAAAAGATGCCTAAATTTATAAAGCATTGAACTGAAAAGTCATATTCACGTGTTCTATGTGATGGTAAAGGCGATTAGACTTGTACAGAAAGCCTGGAAGAAGTATTTCTCAGACTGCCATTATTTTCTGTGTTAAATCCACTGGCTCCATGGGTTAAGGTCATTCTGTGTGTCAGTCTCTACTCTCTTGAGGTGGGAATTAAACCCACCAGCAGAAGATGTGTTTTCTTAAAAAATATTTGATAGGTGCTGAATTAATAGCCAATTAAAAACATTTGTTTTGACCCCAGATTCCTATATTCATCTCAAAGATGTATTTTTACAGAAAGTTCTAGATACCCCTTTATCATCATTTGGTTTTAGTTGTATTTCATATCACACAGACACTTGTTCCTTGATGAACATGTTTGGATGCATAGTTGGACAGGTTCGTGTTGATGATGTCAACTGAACAGTTGTCTATTTTTATCGGTTTTAGAGCCCGCTTCGGTTTCACAACGAACAATTGTGAACTATCTCCATTTCAGGTGTGTGGTTGCCGGCTGAGACTGCATTTTGATGGTGATTTGAGCTGCTGTGATTTTTGGACCAATGATGGTTCCCCTGACATTCATCCAGTGGGGTGGTGTGAAAAGACCAAGCACGAATTGCGTATCCCTAAGGGTGAGCCAGGGTGCATTTATCAGCTGGAGAGAGGGACACTTGCTATTTCGTTTTTTGTTTTTATGTTTTTAACACCATTTCATAAAACACTCGCAGGGGAGCTGGTGTGAATTGAATTTTCAAACGAAAGTTTGATCTCCAAAGAGACTAAGACCATGGCAGGGCCTTAGAGATAAGTGTAAAAGCAAAGTTCATGTGTCTTTCTAAGTCTAGGAGTTTATGGTAAGAAGATATCATTGTTTGGGAGCACTTAATCATATATAAAGCTTATTAATCCTGCCTCCCTGAAGTCACAGGATCCCAGACACTTCAATAAAATGAGAAAGCGGCTTGGCCCCCAGGCAAGAGCAGAAGCCAGAGCTGTTGATGTCCTGGAGTGTGTGTGTGCGCTTGCGTGCGTGCGTGCGTGCGTGCGTGTGTGTGTGTGTGTGTGTGTGTGTGTGTGTGTGTGTGTATTGGGGGAGGGAGTATTTGACCAGGATGCCTTCTGGAGGAGAGGAAACTAGTGGAGAACCATGGTGGAAAAGTAAAGTTTAATGTGTGAATGTCATCTTGAACTCTGCAAAGAATTTGGTTTATAGATTCAATAACAAAATACTCATCCTGTCTAACTGGGGCCACTTCAGGTGTTGATGCAGAAATCATGTCTCTTATCCTAAAAAGAATCTTTAAGAGATAGTTTATTCTGGAGCCATTTTGAGTGACCATGGACCTGGAACATGTATCTAGGTTATCCCAAATTCCATGTTTCCATGTGGAAACAATTTCACAGATTTTTTACTAGTTTCACAGAACAAAGAAAGTCATGAATCAAGGTGAGTTTAAAGTACACAGCTGAGTAAATCAGAGAGGCAGGTGTGGCGAGATGGAGGAGGCTTTCCTAGAGGCCCAAGGTGTTTGTTATCTGATGGATCTTTAGTTTTTGGGTTGGTGGAAGCTAATGGTTTGCTAAGTTAATAGACCCCGAAAGGATTCTACCTATTAGTTTGGGGGTTTTGTTCTGATGCAGAAGTGGGCAAGGCATGGCTGTAACAGGTTGTCAGAACTACCCCTAGATGAGGTACATAGCCTCTTGACCTTCAACATCAACCTCCCCACAGGACCAAAATAATCCTAAGTAGCCAGTCAGTCTGTGCAGACATGGCATCTATCCAGAAATTCTCGTTCACATAGGTCACATACATGGGAGGATAATGCATTTTTACTGGGTGATGTATAAAGATTAGGAGTAGAAAGCTGGACCTGCCAAATAGCCTTTGGTTTTTGGCAGTTCTGGGTATTGAACCCAGGATGGCCTTTGGATTATGAAGGGGTTGCTAATCTCTCCCAAGTGTCTGGCCATTGGGACTGCTAAAGAATCAAGACCTCTCTTTGTCTTTGTGATGTGGCTTCCTGGTGAAGGACAATCATGCTGGGTGGGACTCTTCTCTCACCCTTTGTGCCCTTCCATAAAAGCCTAGGGCAGGGAATGGGGCAACACTGTTTCCCAGTGGACATTAATCATCTGTGGGGACCTACATTTATTATGGAAACTACACTCAACAACTTTGAACTTAAGACATTTAAACAACATGAAAACACCTTGGAGATTTACTATCACTCGTTTGTAATGAGCTAAGGAGTTACTGAATACATAACAGAAGATTAAAACTAGGAATAATAATATATGTAAAATAGATGTGATGGCATCTGGTGGGTATGTTGAATGGTGTACACTTCTCTTTAGGTTATAGAAAAGATAAAATTGTTTGGATGGATTACTTGAAGGCCTGGAGATTGCAAAATGCTCCTAAGAAATTATTCAGGAATGTAAGTCCAGTGAGTATTGTCTTCCTTCCTGTAAACCTCACTCCTCCCCAAGCTTAAGTTTCTTAAAATTTGCTTTATATGCTGTTATAATTTTAAATATAATAAATTACAAAATGTCTTAATTGCCCTTACCTTTCTTGACTTAATTTATCATAGTCTCCCCAAGGCAAAAATAGCTTTTTGTGTTGTTTTTGTCCTTTAGCGTTGCAATTAAACACAGAAAACTTAAATTAAGCCTCCTGGAGAGATGGCTCAGCCATTAAAGGCCAGACTCACAACCTGCTAAAAATTTATCGAAAATATCTTTTGTGGATATTTTTCCATTTTTCTTGCAATAAATTAGTTTCTTAAGCTTGATTTTGGTGTTTTGAAATGAGTAATGTAAAAAACAGATGCAGTCACATGTGTAGATATCCAGACAGATGCTGTCACATGTGTAGAGTAGATATCCAGACAGATGCTGTCACATGTGTGGAGTAGATATCCAGACAGA
>NW_004949118.1:3300411-3307964 GCF_000317375.1 Microtus ochrogaster | reverse complement strand
TGTCACATGTGTAGAGTAGATATCCAGACAGATGCTGTCACATGTGTGGAGTAGATATCCAGACAGATGCTGTCACATGTGTGGAGTAGATATCCAGATAGATGCTGTCACATGTGTAGATATCCAGACAGATGTCACATGTGTAGATATCCAGACAAATGTCACATGTGTAGAGTAGATATCCAGACAAATGTCACATGTGTAGAGTAGATATCCAGACAAATGTCACATGTGTAGAGTAGATATCCAGACAGATGTCACATGTGTGGAGTAGATATCCAGACAGATGCTGTCAGTCACCTGTGTAGCATCGATGAAGAAAACAATCAGAGCATTTTTAAACAGATTCAGGGATGCTGTACCAAGATTTGACTAGAGTAGCCCCCTCCTGCTTCCATTTCCCAAGCAATTCAGTGATCCTTCGGTGGAGAATGAAAGTTAAATGCCCAATCATTCTCTGTACTCAGCAGGGAGTGGGCATTTGGGGGAGAGTGACGTAGGGCAGGAGGCAGGACTGGGCTCTGCCCTCTAGGGACCCTTTCCCTCCTCTGTCTGCTGTCCCTATCCACCGAGGGTCCTGTACCCCGTGCACTTCTTACTGAAATAGGTTTCACTTTCCCAATCCTGACATTAATGTTCGATGTTTATTATATGTCCCTCATCGAATTATATGTCAAGGAAATTGACTTTGCTGATATGAGATTACCTTAAAAATAGAATCTACTGAAAGATAAAGAGATAGACAAAGAAATCCTTCTTCCAGCCCCCAGTTTTGTGTCTATCTTAAAGCTCCAAGACTTACTAATTATAACTATTTCATACAGAAGGTAGAGTTACATTAACCATAATCTAAATTTTCTGCTAGAAATATATAGGCATTAAAATCATTTGTATTTATGTCTGTAATTTTCACAACATAATACATTCCTTAAACATTGAGAAAATACTAGTTTTGAATCCCATTATCACATTAAAAACTTTTTAAATGTATGTTTTAGAGCATAACCTTTATCACTTTTCCAATAGTGGTATTTGGAAATTTCATTAGCTACGGGGAGTTACATGTTGCATTTATCACTTGATATGACCGTATTCAGTAAACACCGGGTCTTAGAATCCATTCATATTACTCTAAGAACTGAACAGGGAAAAAAGATGATAAGGAAAGGCAATCTCCTTATAGAACTAAAGTGGAAAGCCATTGGGAAACCGGTGTCCTTTGGGGGAACCTTTGCCGGCTCCCTTCCAGAGTCAGGAAAGTAAACGTTGATATTGTGTAGACCTTGTTAATACTTCAGTGCTGTAGAAATTCCCAGTGTTTCAGTTCCATTGGTTGACCTGTGTGATTGTATGTCTCTCTCCCACTCGGGTGCTGTGTTAGAATGGGCCGGTGCCAAAGGAGTCTCAGGTCGGGATGAAGCTGGAGGCTGTGGACAGGAGAAGCCCTTGCTTGGTGTGTGGTGGCGACCATTGCAGATGTTGGGGAAGACCGTGTACGAGTGCGTTTTGAGAACTGGGATGACGATTTTGATTACTGGTGAGACATCAGTCTGCATGTGCTTGGCCTGCATCCGTATTTAGTATTCAGAATTCCACTTTCCAGCGCTGTGGCTGTTTTTTATAGTAACTCACATCAAGAATCCTTCATTTGACTTTTCGCTGCCTCTCTTCCACATGGATCATTGAATTAAAGAGCACCTCTCCCCTCCCCATTTTCCCCATCCTATGTGAGGTTACTCAGTGGTCTCTCTCCTGAAGTAATGGAAACAGCCCAGGGCTTGCCATTGCTCTTATGTTTTATCTCATTTGTCACGGAAATAGATATTAGAAGAGGAGCGCAAGAAGTAGGTTGATTTTTTTCCATGGGGGGTGTGTTCTGAAAAGTGTTGAACTCAGCCTTGCACACAAAAGCTCCAAGGAAGATGGGAATGAATGATTTGAAAGCCTGTGGGGAGTAGGAAAATGTGTGCCACGGAGCTATTAAAATGACTTTGTCCAAGCTGCAAAGGCTTACTGGTTAAAAACCTGAAATCTGGAATAGGTGGAATAGGCAGTGGCAAAAATAATTTTTGTCACATTTCCTGTGTGTGGTCTGAACTAGTGACAAAAAAGTCTCTGCTCAAGCTGCAGCTTGGCGTGCACCTGATGGGGGTCTTGTTTCTCCTTTGAACTGAGAGACAGAACACAGACTAGTTGTATGTGGCTTATATTTAATATTCTAGATCCTTTGGGAAGTAAAAGAAAGAAAAGTGTAGCTCTCCTGGGTCTGATTCGGCGGTCTTGTTCACATCTGGAGCTTCCCATTAATAGTTGGCCTTGTTAGTAGTAAGAGTGAATGGAGAGACTGATTAGGACATTGGCCCAGGATCACCTACAGTGGGCTCTGTGTCAGTCCCACCCCCACTTTATTCTGTCCTTTCCAATCTAAGAAAGCTGTGAAAGTAAGAAGACTGATCACCCACTTGAAATTGCTGCACTTGAAGCTGGGCTAGCTTTTGGTAACTATGAAGTGCTACTCCCCGTGGGACCTCTTTAGGTCCAGCACAGTCACCGTTCTTTGACATTGTGATGGTATCTCCGTAGGAGCAATGTAAAGGAAGAAGGATAATTTTGGCCTAGTGTTTGAGGGGGTGGGAAGGCATGCTGATGGACAGCCTCCGGCTGGGGCAGTGGGGGCTGGAGTGGTTGTTTTGCTGTGTGCTCATTCAGCAAGCTGAGCACTCAGGCCAAAATAAGGATCATCTATAACGGCCCAGTTCACTTCTGTGAGCCTACGTCTGCCAGTTATGCACCATAGCCAAACTGTTCGTCAACCTGTAAAATGAGTGGTATAGGTGGGCGCCAAGTGTTACGTGTGTAGGTGGCATTTCACATTCAGACCCTTGACATTGAGTACTGTTGACTGTAAACACAGAGTCCTGTTTTTGTAAGTGTGATGCTAACAGTTCTTACATCCAGCCAGTTGGTTGGTGTCAGGAGAATGGACGAACTCTGGTAGCACCCCACGGTGAGCTGAATGGTGTTCTTTGACATCATCTCTGTGTGAGTAGATAGTCCTCATTTTCCATTATGGTAACAATATTTCATTGCATGGTGAGTGGATATGAATACTGGGGAAATGCCATCAGCCACCCACCAAGTGTCTAAATCCTGAATGGACTATGTTTATAGACTATTGGACAGTCTTTTAAAAAGTCGATGAAATTTTTTAGCTCGATGACTACTAGTGCTGAGGTCTGGTATTTGAAAGGATCTGTTTCTAGGTATACATCTTATAACTGAATTCATTAATCAAACCAGAAGATTATGAAATGTCTTTTACTTTGCAGTTAAATGTAAAAATATAAAAATACAGAAAGTAACACTTAATGTACGCCTTGACTTGCCAGACCCTTTCAACAAGTCAACCTAATGCCTTACCCACAGCTTTAAAGGATTCATCTCCCCAGTTATTTTAAATTAAAGAAATGCTGAGAACTATTTAGAGACTCTCTGTATAAGCTCTCTTTGTTTTTAGGGGTAGCATTGTGATAGAGGACCTTTCTAGCATGCTAGAGATCGTGGGTTCAATCCCCTGTATCCGGTCAGAACGAAAAAAATAAGAAACTGACTAGATGTTGTTTAATTTTAGCATCTTTAGCACAAATGTTCAAGGAGAAATCTGTTTTCTTTCGATATGTAATATATCAGAATAAATGTAGAAAATAGGATATAGTGTCTATAATGTAACAGCTGTTTAGTTTTTTAGCATGAATAATTATGGGCTTTTGCAGCTTTTAGGTCCTAAACAGAAATGGAGGAGGAGTGGCTAGGGGAGTGAGAACAGAGAGGGTGGGGTGGGTAGAGGGACTGGGAGGAGAGGAGGGAGGAAACAGCAGCTAGGTTTGTAATGGCGTAAATGAATGCAAAACAGATTGTAAAATATATACACAGCTTTAATGGGGAAATTAGACTTACAGTACCACGGTTCCCGCGGAGAACAGGAAGCAGGAAGGGTCGAGCCTCCCGTGCTCATGATTTATAAGTAAACATTCGCCTGAGGCAAGCCCACCCCCTAAGGGGCTGACTTAACCCTACATAGGTTGTAAAATAAATAAATAATTAATAAATAAGTAGATGTAGTTTGTGTTGGTCATTGACCATTGTGCAAGAGGCCTGCCTGTAAGGATGGTGAATATACCCAGTGAGACTACCTCAGAAAACAGTTTTCCTTTGAGAGTATCAGTGGAGATAGCATACACACATGCATATATGTGCATATATATACACACATGCAAATATATACACACATGCATCTATACACAGACACACATGCACATACACACACACACACACACACAGAGCCTGAAAAACACACAGTCTGGCTTGTGCAAGTCAGCTTCTTCTGGGCATGGGGCCTGTGCTAGATTATGTTGACATACCCATTGTCACTCTTTTGGAGAAAACTGATTTTCTTCTTATAGGAACTACCAATTGTGAATAGCTCCTCGGTCAAGGATGGGACTTTGTGGCCGCTTCTCTGTATTGTGACTTTTGAGTGGATTGAGTTTGTGCAGGTCTTGTGTGTGCTGACACCATCTCTGTGAGGTCATACTTGCCTTTGCTAGGTCTGGAAAATGCTGTTTGATTGGAGTCATCAGTCACCTTTGACGCCCCCAATCTTTTCACTCTCCACGTACTTCCCTGAACCTTGAAGGGAGAGCAGAGATAGAGACATCCCGTTAAGAGCTGAGTACCCCAAAGACTCTCTCTTCCTGAATGTTGTCCTGTTGTGGGTCCTTGTGATAATTGCCATCTTGTGGGAGTTCACTCTGCCAGTAGCTTTGGGGTACCAGTTCTTATGGTGTGGTCTTGTGTGCTATATGAAAACCGGTAAGTGGGAGGGGAAGCAGAGACCGAGTGGCAGAGAGGTGGCTTGGGATCAGTGGAGGCATCAGCCTTACTCTGTATCTATGCATTTGTGTTTTACATTGCATCCCTTAATAGATTGAATATTATACCTTAGTGGGTTTGCACTTTACCACCTAGTGCAAGAAGAAGCTTCCATGATGAGATTGAGCAATTTATTGATCTGTAAGTACATCAGAATGCCATTTCATTGCTATGTTCCTTTATCAGATATTTAGTAGTAACTTTTGCCCTAGGCCAACGACCTATCAAGTCTTAGTTTCTTGGCCTCATTGCCAGTGTAAAGTTCTATCTCATGAAGGAGCTTTAAGTTCTAATTAAAAAGTGGTTTGCTTCTCCCTTGACATTCATGCCACTTTTGTACCATGATGACAATGGACTAAAGCTCTGAAACTGTAAGCCAGCTCCCAATTAAATGTTTTCTCTCATAGGAATTGCTTGTCTTCTTATAGAAATAGAACTGTGACTAACACACACACACACACACACACACACACACACACACTATAGTATACAAATCAAGTTTACCTATGAAGAGGTTATGCCTCTCCTAGACACCACAGGGAGCCCAAATTAAATCCCACCTGCAGATACTGGCTACTTTTCAAGTTGTTCTCTGGGGGTTCCCTAGATTCCCCAGCTGTTGCAGGTTGGTGCAACGTTGTTTTTTGTTGCCCACAGAACTTGGCATTATGTCCTAGGACAAGAGAAATAAGATAGTGTCATCCTGGAAGCTTTATCCTAGTGTTGCTAGGTGCTATGTGTACCCCCATAGAAGAGAAGTTATCCGTCGTCCTACCCAGCTGGGGACTACTGCAGCCTACATTAACACTGGCCTTGCTGACAACAAGATGCGCTGCCCAGTGCAGCAGTGGTGAGGGGTACGGCAGTGATCAGGAGCTGCTTTCCATGGCTGGATGTTCTAACACTGTCTGTCTGCCTCTCTGGTGATGAGCATTTGTGATGTTTCACCCTTTGCGTCATGTCAGTGCTGTGGAAGCCTTTGTGTTTAGTTTTCTGCTTGGACACATATCTTCATTCTCTGTATCGTATTTAAATACCTAGGAGGGAAATTGCTGGCTCACACACGGTAGTTCATCTTTAATATCTATACCGTTTTATGTTCCTACAAGATGCTACCATTTTCTATATTCTGCTTTTGGGTTAAAATTATCTCATGATGAGAGAAGGATCAGGTGCCAGCCAGAGGGGGAAGTTGTCTCTCAGAGAGATTTCACAAGTACGACAGCTTGCCAGAGCACCGTACACAAAGACCAAAACCCAGATAGGTCAGTGGTGAGTGGGACCCCAGGTCAGCTGCTAAGGTGTGTATAACATTGACTATTTGAACTTGGATCTCACTTCAGAACCCCAAAGATGGACTTGGGGGGGGTAGTCACTGAACCACACTGAATAAATCTTTTTCTTCTTTTTCTGAAACATTATCCTGATGTATCTGAAGCAGAATCTCATTGTGGTTCGGGTGTGCTTTTTATCGGCTATTTCCACTGGACAGTTTCTCACGAGCATGTCTACCATCTGTAGTTTTCTTAGGGGACGTGCCTGTTTAAATCCTTCATCCGTGTTGAATTGCCTTCTGTTTTTATTATTTCACATTCAAATATTATGTTACTGTTGTCTAAAAGTGACTGTGTTCTGAGTGGGGGATTAGCAATCAGACATGTGGTTCGCATATGTTTTATTTCCTTTTCACCTGCTTTTGAAAGGGTTTGTTTTTATTTAAGTGTGCATTTGCGTGTCTTTGAGCGTGTATGCCACATGCTTGCAGATGCCTTCAGAGTCCAGAAGAGACTGTCTGATTCTCGGAGCTGAAGTGACAGGTGGCTGGGAGCCACCTGAAGTGGGTGCTGGGAAGCAAACTTGTGTCTGGCCTCTCTGAGGGCTACGCGTGCTCTTAACTGCAGAGGCATTTTTCCAACCCAGGTTTTCACCTTCTTCAGGTTGCCCTTTGTGTTAACTTTATATTTCTACAGTGGGATGTTTGAGGAAGACAATTTTTTTTTTTTATAAAGAAAACAAAAGTCTGTGCAGAGTCGTAAAGGCTCAGCGGTCTGGCATCTGGGTCAGTTGGTCAGTTCACTTCCGTTGAGGGTTGTGTCACTATGTCAGGTGATGGATGGCAGATGGCAATGGTTGGGAGGTAAGTAGAAACCAATGGCTACAGCCCGAACAAGGGCGGAGGGAGCAAAGCCCAGATCAGGCCTTACCCTTTTAAGACAGCCCTCGAGAAGGAACTCAGCTGGTTCCTAGAGAGCATCTCAGGCCCCCAGTGACTTACAGATCTTCCACTAAGCTTTGCGTCACAAAGATCTGACCAGTGTACTGTACTACCCTGCAGACCATCCTTTGAGGACACTGGGACCACTCTCAGACCACAGCATCCTCCGATATATAATGTTTGCATTATCTAGGTTTTTTTTTTTGTGACTCTTAATTTTAGTGTTAAGTCTGAGAATTTATTGTTAAATTTCAGATCAACGTATTAACTGTAGCGTATGATACAAGACAGGAGTTCCATTTATTCTTTTAAATATGTTATCTGGTTTCTTTTTTTAAAATTTATTTATTTATTAAAGATTTCTGCCTCCTCCCTGCCACCGCCTCCAATTTCCCTCCCCCTCCCC
>NW_004949118.1:3297577-3300306 GCF_000317375.1 Microtus ochrogaster | reverse complement strand
GTGCAGTAGGATCAAAAACCCATTGCCATTGTTCTTGAGTTCTCAGTAGTCCTCATTGTCCGCTATGTTCAGCAAGTCCGGTTTTTTCCCATGCTTTTTCAGACCCGGGGCAGCTCGCCTTGTTATCTGGTTTCTAAACATCATTTCTTTCCTTAATATTTATTTATTATGTATACAATATTCTGCCTGCAGGCCAGAAGGGGGAACCAGACCTCATTACAGATGGCTGTGAGCCACCATGTGGTTGCTGAGAATTGAACTCAGGACCTCTGGAAGAGCAGGCAATGCTCTTAACTGCTGAGCCATCTCTCCAGCCCCATCTAAACACCATTTCTAAAGAGACTTTTCTTTCTCCTTTGAGTAGTTTGTTCAACACTTTTGAGACTAAATTTAGCATAAAAGATTGGGTTCCTTTCCGCAGTCACAATTTCTATTACATTAAGCAAATGCAATTATAATATACAATATTCTAGTGCAACAATCCAATGCAGAAGAAATATAAACAATATTTTTACCCATTCGCTTTTTTTTTTTGATTTTTTGAGACAGGGTTTCTCTGTGGCTTTGGAGCCTGTCCTGGAACTAGCTCTGCAGACCAGGCTGGTCTCGAACTCACAGAGATCCGCCTGCCTCTGCCTCCTGAGTGCTGAGAGCCAGCACCGCTTTGTAATCCACTTTGCTACTAGCAATTGTTCTCCTCATTTCCAGCACTGTTTTGTTTACTGGGACCCTTTAGTGTTCATATGAGTTTGAGGTTTGGCTTTTCTGGGAGAAATAACTTATTATTTTCATAAGGTTGAATTCAATCTGTAGGTTGCCTTGGAAAATATAGCCATTAGTACTGAGTTTTCCAGTCTGTTAAGATGGGATATTTGCAATTTATTTAGAGTTTCTTTAATTTTTTTCTGCAATGTTTTCTAGTTTTCAGCTAACTTTTTTTTTTAAATCCGTTTGATTAAATTTGCTCTTGGGCAATTTAGTTTTTAGGTACTAGTAGAGATGGAATTGTTTTCTTAACTTACTGTAGTGTTATTGTTATCAAGTTGAAAAGTATCTATTCTTGTGTGTTCATGCGCTACCTTGCAAGTTTACTGAATTCATTTCTTCAAGCCGTGTGTAATTTGTGTCTCTGAATATTTTCATGGGTTCGCAGACATGCGATCCTGTCACCTGTTGTGGATATACTTTTGCTTCTCCATTTGGAGTGTGATTTTTGCTGATCTTTCTTGCCCAGTTGTTCTTGGTGTGTCTGCAGTAGGATGCTGGAAATGGAACTTGCTTTGATTGCTCCTTGGGAAGAAGGAGTCGAGCATTTTACCGTTGCTATGGAGCCAGCTTTAAGTTTCAGTATGTGCTCTTTCTGGACTTAGGGGTTTCTCCTTTTCTCTGAGGCTTTTCCACAAACACATCCTGAGCACTTGCACACCCACATTCCTACCACGCCTGTGTGCCAGCCCCTTCCCACATAAACCCCCAAAGCCCCACCCCGTTTGACTTTCCCAGTGTCTTTGCTGCATCTGTGGAGATGGTTTCATAGTTTTGTCCCTCTTGTCCTTTCCTGGAGTCATTCCGTTGATTGATTTTCCTATGAAGAATCAAAATTATATTCCTGGGGGGAAATCTACCTGATGATTTTATTCCAATTGTTGAAAACATTTTGTGCATATCCATATGGTCTGTTGTTTTCCTATTCTATCTTTTGAGATTGTTCTTTTTATTACAGTGTTATAAATTAAATTTTTATTGATTTTATTTTTTGATTGTTTATTGTTACTATCTGTATTGATCTTCTACCCTGCAGCTTTCTGAACTAGCCCACGGCTCTCCTAGGGCATTCCTTGTGGTCTCTGTCTGGGAAATTACACCATGTGCAGATGCTCGTGTCTCCGCTTGCTCCTGTGTATTCCGAGTGACTTCTGTTTGTTGTCTAATTTAGCCATTGCAGTGCACTCCTGGAGAAAACTGGGATTTTTCTCAATTTGGGGAAAAAGATTTCAGTCTTTCACAGTTAAATATGATAGTCATTGTGGGTTTGATCAGATTAAAGAACTTCTTTTTTAGTTTGAGTACTTAAAAACAGATGGTCTTTTATTCTTTTTTTTCGATGATATTATATTGACTGATTCTCATCTATACCAAACATATATTTATGGGACAAATTTTACTAGAAGTAATTATTGTGTGTATATTATTTTAATATATTACTTTATTAATTATTTTGGAATTCCACACATTCTTACAATGAATATTGATCATATTCACCCCAATTCTTTCTCTAACCCCTCTCCCCCAGGACTATCCTTCACCTTTCACTCGTTCCAAATTTTGTGGATTCTCTCTCTCTCTCTCCGATAGTTCACTGAACCTAATTATACTACCCTTGTCGACATGTGAGTTTGGCCTTCCGCTGTAGCATGATTGACCTACCAGGGACTAAAGGAAATCGAATCACTGCATCATCTCCTACATAAAACTGATCTCTCCTCCCCTAGCAGCCATTGAATATGAGCAGCTTCTCAGTTGGAGTTGAGGAGTCATGAGCTTCCAACCCCATGCTGGACTCCTGACCGACTTGGCAGACAACCACAGTCGTAGTGAACTCCTGAGAGCATTGGTCTTGTCATACATGTAGGACACCGCTTTACCACAAGCCATCTCACCCCTGCCCTTGGGTTCTTAATGTCTCCTTGTTTGTCCTTGATGCTCCAGATCTTTGGGAGGTGTGTGAT
>NW_004949118.1:3285145-3297372 GCF_000317375.1 Microtus ochrogaster | reverse complement strand
TAAATGTCCTTGGGCTCTTAATGTCTCCTTGTTTGTCCTTGATGCTCCAGATCTTTGCGATGTGTGTGATATAAATGTCCCACTTATACTTGAAAATTCTATATTCTTCTACAATAAAAGATGACTCAGATGAGGACCAACATATGGGTATAGAGACACATTGAGAGGGCAGTTTGATACAATGTCCACTTAGTAAAATAATAGATTCATTTCTGGGGCCAGTGAACTCCTCAACAAAGGATTTTTGGTGACATTTATAGCTGGCCTATGCAGTTCTTCCTGGAGTGGGCCTTAAATCTAATCAGTAGTTATCCAATAACATCCATGCCACTATTGCACATGTGAACATGCCTTGCCAGGTTTTGACAGCTCTCACAGAATTCACAGTGGGACGAGAACTTTGATGTTAGCCCCGGCTGGTTCATGGAACTCAGTGTGTGAAGGGGGATTTGATTCCCTTGAGACATCCTGTCAGTCGGTGTGGGTCCAGCTAGTCAAGCTGCCCCATTGCCAAGAGAGGATCATCTCGGGCATCCCAGCCAGAAATAAATGACAAGATTTTCTGGTCTTGACAGCTGAACTTCATGTAGACTTCCCTGCAGGATGATTCGCAGAAAACAAGATCAACCTAGTAGACCTGGAAGGCAGGGCAGTTATAACCAGAAGGCAAATCATTCTAAGTGATGCAGAAATCACTGCAAAGACACCAGGAGTTTACAAAACAAGTACTCACCTTGACCTGTCCACCACCACCCAAATCCCTGTAGCAGAACTCACAATCACAGACACAACTGAAGTGTCTGAGAAAGAATTCTGATTAAGGGCCTCATAGAAGTCTAAAACACAGATACATAGACTAAAAGAAGCTGCCCCAAACCTTGGCAAGACCACATCTAGAGTAAATAAAACAGTAAGGTAGAGGAGAAAGTGCAAAACATGGAGGAAAAATTCAGCAAAGAAAAAAATGAAGTGTTGATGAAGAGCCAACAAGAATGACTGTGAGTGAGAACCGTGGCCAATACAGAAACCATATGAGGTACCCATCACCATACAGGACCAGAAGAACAAGCTCAAGATGGAGGCCGAAGCTGAGACAGGTATGTAATCAGAAACAGATGCAGAAAATATTAAGGAGTACAACTAAGATTTCCATTAATTCTGTGACACAGTTCAGAGGCCAAACATAGAGTATATGGGGTAGAAGAGGGAACAAAGTCCAAATATTTAGACAAATTGTTTAGTGAAATCATGGCACAAAGTTTTCTAAACCTAGAAAATGGATTGGACTTCTCAGCAAAAGAGGCACTTAGATCCCCAAACCCATGTGACCAGATAGAAATTTTACAGGATTCATAATAGTCTACATTTCAAAAATACGTGACAATACACACACACACACACACACACACACACACACACACACACACACACACCATTTAGTACTAAAGAAAAATAAAAATGCCAACTCACATACAAGTAGGATTATCAGGATAATCTCAGGCCTTTCATCAGAAAATCTAAAATCCAGAAGGGCAGAATATTTTTCAACTCTGTGGGTAAATATCTATGAAGCAAGAATGCAAAACCCAACAAGACTATATTTCAGAATTGATGGAAAAGTAAGAATATTTCAACATAAAATATTTTACATTGTTTAATTTTGGAACTGAGATTCTTTACCTGTATATGTTTTGTATTTAAATATAGAACAATAAACATGAAATTAAACATTGTCCATGTGAATGTTTTGTTTCTGTTAGCAATTAGTTCCAAATGTTATTGTCTGAGATTATTTTACTGAGAATGAATTTATCTTTTGCACATTACTTATGTTTATGGATTTTAAATATGTTTGAGCATAAATATGTTGATGTTTATAGATTATAAAACTTTATGCCTTCAATTAAGTTTTTTGTCAGAAAAGTATTATTTTTTTATTTGCCGAAGCATATGCACTTCTAAGGGCAGGTCAAGCTTTTGAAAGCAAAACAGCCTGCGCTAATCTGTGTATCACTAACCTAGGGGGTTAGGCAGGTTCCTGTGGGTCCCAGGCAGCAGGGACTGGTGGGAAGAAAGTCCATTTGCAAACATGTAACAGGGAACTGCAAAGTCCTTTTACTGATACACTGTCAAGCTTAGCTACTGTTTCCACTGCTCTTCCACAGTAGACAGAGAGCAAGCTGCCTTCTGTTCCTCCAGCGAAGCTTTGCCTGAGACTTGAGTTGGATTGATAAATAGGGGATAGATAGACTTTTAGGAAACCTTTCTAGCCACGTGAAGAACTAGTGGTCCCCTCCAAGGGCCATCATGTCTTCCCAGAGACCTATGATGTCTGTGGGGCAGGTACTGTTCAGTGAAGAGTAAGTTTCTTGGCTTTTTGGAGCCCATTCCCTATGATGGAATATCTTGCTCAGCCTTGCTACCGCGGGGAGGGGCTTGGTTCTGACTCAGCTTGCTGTGCTAGCCTTTGTTGACTCTTCAAGGGGAAGGTCTTACCTCACTGAAGAGTGGATAGGGGGTGGGAATGGGGGAGGAGGAACATGTGCAAAATGAAAACATTGTTTTAAAAAAAAATCTCAGTTTTTGATGAACATGGGTGAATCTGGAACTTTCCTTAGGAAAGCTAACCACAGTCTTTGCTGAAACATCGAGAGCTACCTCTTGACAGCTAGAAGTTAAGCTGGAGTGTGCATAGAGGCCGGGAAACTAGAAAGGGGCCCAGGGGAGGAGTGCTCCCATTTCAACTTTCATTACATGTGCATGGGAAGGGGGCAGAGACATGGAGAAGAGGAGTTCATTTATTAGCAGAAGCAGCATGTATGAAAATGCCACCAGGAAACTCGTGACTTTGTATGATAATTATAAGAATAAAAATAATATCAATTCTTTTGAAGAATACCCATAGATTTCCAGCTGAAAGATACTTTACCCCTTATTTCTGGTATCTAGAATAAAGCTGCCCTTTATAAAGATCTCTGTATGTTTGTATGTGTATATGAACTGCACTGTTCCGTACCACTCAGTGTGTCTTATTCTTCCGATTGAACAGTGCTAAGAGACTTTCTTCACCAGGCTGTGTGACAGGCTGGTCTGTGCTTACTGGGAAGACCCTGACCCCACCTCTCCCAGGTGGGCAGGAAGCCCTGCAGGCCCTTGTGACAGTCAGGGCATGCGCCTGGCAGCAGGGTTGGTGTGCTGGAGGCCTCGTCAAGGCAGGAGGGCATCCGCGGCACAGAGCACTGCTCTCTTCGGAGCGTTGACACAAAGCCTCTCAAGCTGGGCTCGGCGTGCATGTCCTCGGGTCTTCAGCAGTGACAGGATGGAGAGACTGGTGGAGAATCTTGTTCTAAAGGAGGAGCCTGTTATTTCTCTAACAGCTTTACTGAAGTGAAAGGCACCAACTCTATGTGTCCTCCATTGATGGTATACATAGTGAATATTTTACTGTATTTACAGAGTTCTATCACCATTATCATATTGATCCTGACAACATTTTTATTGTTCCAAAATGCAGTTCCCAATAGTTACTAATCATTCTCCATTTTGTCATCTTTTCAAGTTCTTGGCAATCACTCGTTTACCTTGTGTCTTTACAAATGTACCTGTCCCTGACCTTTCTTGTGAGCAAGAACATACTATGTTACCTTTGTGCCGGGCTCTCCTGCCCGAGCATGGGAGTTCATCTATAATGTATACCATTTATTTTCACTGGTGTATAGCATTAATGGATCAATCACAATTCCTGTACCTGTTTATTATTGGCGGGGATTCAGGTTATTTCTACTTAGGGAATATTTTGAATAATACTACTGTGAATGTTTGGTTTTGTTTGGACATATCCCTTCTGAGCTTGGTTGTACATCTGGGAGTGAGTTTTGGGGTAATTTTGTAGTTACCAAGGACCCACCCTTTTGTTTCCCATGATGTCACATACCATCTGCATTCTTCTGAGCAGTGCATGGAGTTTTCTTCTTCTCTGTATCTTGGCTGACACTTTTTTGATTTTTTGAGACAAGGTTTCTCTGTAACTTTGAAGCCTGTCCTTGAACTAGCTCTTGTAGACCAGGCTGGATTTGAACTCACAGAGATCCACCTTCCTCTGCCTCCTGAGTGCTGGGATTAAAAGTGTGCGCCACCACCGCCCAGCTTCACTTGCTGACTTTTGACATGAAACACCATATTGGATGTGAAATGGAATCTGGTTTGGGGGTATCATTTTATATTGATTTCCCAGTATGGCAGAGACTCTCACACACTTTCCTGTTTTCAAGAGCACTCTGACCTTTAGGTAAATTATGTAATTTCCACTCATGGAATCCTGGTGTGCTTTTGTTCACAAGCTGACCTTTCAGGGCGCTTTAAGATTCCATTGCTCTCTTCCCCTTCACCAACCCACACGTCTTACACATGGACATCTGAGTGCAGCAGGAAAACTCCAGGGTAGCACAAGGTGCTTGGATAAGAGCTTCCCAATAGAAATCACGTCTGGACGAGTCCCTGAGGGCAGTTTGGTATAGTGGGAAGGACTCTCAGGGAGAAGGTAGTAGAAGTCAGACAGACTGGTGGAAAGTCCCCCCCTGCGGAGCAGCTTTGAGGAGCACTGGGATTAACACTCTCCGTTGCAGGGTCTGGTTGGAAGGAGGAGGAGATGAGGCAAGAAGTAATTCTGAGCATTCAGCTCAAATTGATTTCCGATGGCCTCATAAAGGGCTTTACCTTACCTCTTAGATGTTTTAACGATTCAGAGCGGTTGTGAGAACAGTGGAAAAGATCTCACTGCCAAACTAAACGATATTAAACTATCTCAGGCAATGTTTTGAGTTATAAAAATATTTGTCCTCCATATAAAAATAAATAAGCGGAAAGCATGCAAAGATCCACGATCACACGTTGCACTCATGTCTCCTTTGTATCCTTCAGGGATGCGGATGTTCTTCATTCATTCTCAATTTTATGCCCTTCACATTTGTGAGGGTCTGAGGCCAGTTAGCCTGAAACCTGCTTCCCATTTCAGGCTTGTCAGACGCTTCCTCTTGGTTGGATGAGTCTCTGGCATTTCTGTGGGGACGTCACAGAATCCCTGCCAATGGCCATTGTTGTTCCCACCGTATCCTGGCGGGTGGCATGCACTGCTGACTGCCTCCTGCCTGCCAGTGCTAACTTTGGTTGCTGCACTGAAGGGGAGCGATCCAGATTTCTCGACTGTACAAATAATTTTTTCTCTGGTGGAATAAGCCCATAACTGTTGGGAAGCTGCTCCGGGTGTATATGATCGTTCTATTTCTCACCAAGTTTATACTCACCAGTTTCTATCATTCACTGTTAGTTATTAATTAGTATGATACTTGCTAAGTGGAGATGTTCAAGTACCACGAGTCCTTCTGTGTTTATCGGTTGTCTTCTTCCCTGCCTATCATTTCCTTTTGTGCTTTCTTCTTTATGCGATGAAGGATTCACCGAGCTGGCTTTGTATAGGGTGCTGTATTCTGCTCTGTACGCTATGTGGGGGGGGGGGGGGAGTGAACTGCCTTCCTTGACTTTAGGGCTGGGGTATTTGTTAAACGAATCTGAGATCATAATAAAGAATGGCCAAATGATTAAGCAAAGAGCTAACACCTGTCCAGAAAGGGGAAGGATTGCTTTGTGTGGAGAATTGCATGGTGGTGTTTGGTTCTGTGGCAGATTAGCCTACCTGTAGTGGCTTTGTTGTCTTTAAGTTCTGGAGAGTGAGCGTTTGGAATTTGTTTCAGTTCAGCCTTAGAATATCAGCAAGAAGTTAGAAGGGAGAGAGATTGAGGTTGCTATTTTCAAGATCTGTAGCAACAGTAATAAGGAATTTATAATAAAGGCTGTGATTTAATATGTCTGGGGAGGATTTAGTTGGCAACAGTAGGCCAGATTAGAGAGGAGCAGGATAGCATTAGGGGGAGACACAGCGGGATGGTTATATCATGTTAGGTGTAATTATGACTTGGTGTATTGTTTTCATTTGAAAATCAAGCATGACATAAGGATATATGATTGCGTGTCATGTGACACTGGGTGGACATATGATAGTTAATCTTGGTTGTCAACTTCGCCACACCTGGAATTAACTGAAGCCCAAACAGCTGGTCATGCTTATGAGGGACTTTTCTTGGTTGTATTATTTGAGTTGGAACATGCACACTAAATTTGGACCATCTGAGGTCAGAGGACTCATCCTAAATCTGGGCCACACTTTCTAGACCACATAAAAAGATGCGGAAGAAGGAAGGCTTTGCTTTTGCCTGCTCGCCCTTACTCAATCATCTACCCCATAGCTGAGGCATTCCTTTGCCGATGTTCGAACTGACTTTGGGGTTCCAGCATATACTGAAAACTGGCAGCTCTGTAGGACCTCCATAGACTCTAGCACCAGATTGTGACTTATGAGTCATCCAGTCTCACAGAATGAAGAACTAATGCATTCTTGGTCTTTCTGTTTGAAGACAGCCATTGTGGGACTATTTGAACAACAGTTTGTAAGCCACTATACTAAATCCTTATGTGTATATTTGCATACATACATATGTATTATTTTATTCTATTAGTTCTATTCCTTTAGAAAACCCTGATTAATATATAGGGCATTAATATATAGGACATGTGAACAGTGTAGGTGGGGCCTTTGGTGCTAGGGCTCTGGGAATGGAGTCAGGATGACATGGACACCATGGGGTTGGTAAAGTTCTCTGTGATCTCTTTATTCAGAATTCCTTGTTCTGGATCTGTGGATTGGTAGGCCAGGGAAATAATTATGGTTTTCCATGATCAAACTCTCTTTTCATGAGAGTATAAGTTCATCACACAATACATACATTTTTTTTTGTGTGTGTGTAGCTTTGGTGCCTGTCCTGACACTCTTGTAGACCTGGCTAGCCTCGAACTCACAGAGATCTGCCTTCCGAGTACTGGGATTAAAGGCATGTTCCACCACCACCCGGCCAGTATATACATCTTAATATGATGACAGCTGCCCAAGCAGCTTGCCCTGCTGTCTCTGAACAGTGTGACATGCATGGAAGGATCTATATGGACAAGAACAGAAGATAGAAGAGAGTACAGACTTAGAAATAAATAAATTTTGAATATGTGCCAAAATGGTTGTAACAAGGGTGCCAAAGCCATTCAATAAAGAAAGAAGAACCATTTCAAATTATGTTAGGAGAACTGAATATTACATGCCAAAAAAAAAAATATGAAGCTGCAACCTTAGCTTAAATGTAGAGAAAATGACCTTAAAATTATCAAAGACCAAAATTTAAAAGCTCCCCTCTTAAAAATCTTAAAAGGAATCCAGGGGAAAACTTTTGTCTTTGTTTCTGCTGGTGGTTTCCCGGGGTAACAGCAAAGTCACAGGCGGTAAAAGAAAAACGGGCAATGGGCTTCATGAAGATCAGACTCTTCTGCACATCCAACATCAGCCTTCGACATGCACAAAGGCAGTCTCTAGGAAGGGGCATTTACAACTCAAATATCTAACTGGGGATTGATACTTAGATTGTAAAGCACATGCCTAAAACTCACCATCAAATCAGACAAGCAGATTCAATCCTGGGCTAAATCGCCCGGGGAAGTAGCTTGGTGGTACACTCTGCCTCATCTGTGCAAGGCCCTGGGTCTGATCCCCAGCAGCACAGAGAACTATTTTAGAACAACGGAAGAGGGGAAAGGGTTTATATACGCGCCTCCTCACAGAAGATGTGGGAATAAGCATGTGATGGAATTCGGAGGATCACAAATCATTAGGGAAAAGCCAACAACTACAATGTGCGTCAACTGTGTCTACCAGGTAGCTCCTATCTGCAAACTACTCAATTAGAAACTGTCAATCAGAGTGTGGAAATATTGTAACATTTGTATAGTGTACATGGGGTCTGACAGTGCCTGTCAGAACTTGAAGACAGCCATCTGCTTTTGGCCCCTTGGTGTTGCCTGTGTTGATGTGTCTGGCGGCTGCGGTCTCGGGATTCTCATAAATTCCTTGTTCCTTATTGGCGTTCTCCTTTAACAGATTTGTGTCTGGGCTTTCTCAGTACTGTTAAGTCAGTTTTCCTTTGCTGCCTTGCTTTTCACGCTCCCAGAAATGTTTGTTGACATAACCCCATGGGCTTTTAATCTCTTTTCACTGTGACTTTATATTATTGTATTAGCTGTGCTGTAACTAATTTATTGTTTTGCTTAAATAGCATTTTATTTAGTGTACTTTGGCTGCAGAACTTGCTATTTTTGTTGACTTCTGTTTCCCCTTCCTATCCAGTTACTCCTTCCATGTAAAAGCTCTGTTACTAGTCCCTTTTTGTTAGTTACTGCAAACTAGTGTTTAAACCACCTCAAAAGCTTAATATCTTTAATACATCAAGCCCTTTCCCCTTCTGCCACAGCCATGCCTGATATGGATTAGTGGTTTTTTTTTTCTTGCAGTTGCTTTGGGCCAGTACTCCTCAGGTCCTTGGGAATGCCCTGATCTGGCTTTATTGCTGAACTCGGAAGTAGTTTCTTATGTTGTTTGACTTACAGGCATTAGTTAGCGCCAGTCAGAGGTCTGTGCCTAACTGTGGAGGAGTCCAGAAACTGCCGTTCAGGTTTCTTCCCCGAAGGAAACCATCTCGGATCTGTTCCTTTCTATGCTCTGCATGGTTTGCTGGCTTCCAAACGGTTGCATATACTCACACAAGAACCTCAGATTCCCTTCTTCACCAGTGGTTTGTGTGCATTCTTTGCGGTTAATCTGGCACTTTCTCTGCTACTAAGCATCCTTTATTGGGGCCATTTAGCTAGCTCAGCAGCTAAAGACACCTGACATCCAGACTGGTGACCTGACTTCGATCCCCAGGTCACCCAAGGTGAGAGAAGACAACTGATTCCCACAAATTGTCCTTTGGCCTCCACTCACCTGTGCCAGCAGGCAGGCACCCCCGCCTCTGTGTTTATGTCTGCGTTTACAAACTGAAAGTTTAAACTCAAAACTCGTGAATCAATGCTTAATGAGGGTTATTTTCTGAGACGGTTACTGAAATCCTTGAAACCTGGGGTGACACTAGAATTTACTCTCCAGGAATAACAGCAGTTATCCCCAGAGTCACCAATCAGCAGATTCTCTGAGATTGTTAGCCGCTTGAAAAACATGTAAAATATTGTTGGTAGTCGGTGATTAGTTCGGTTTCCTTGAAGAGCTAAATTATGATATAGAAACTCATGCTAGGAAGAGATGTCTTATTTGGTTTCAAGATGGACTCAATATTTACAACTCAAAGAATTGTCGTGTTGGTGGTAATGAACTAGTGCCTGTGTATTTAGTTCATTGACATAGGTAGTCAGGGATTAATTAATTAATTAATTAAAATGGTAGTAGCAGGGCACAGCTGGGGCCTGAGGCCATCACAAAGCACCATCACGAAGTCATGACATCATCGTCAATCAGAGTCGGC
The DNA here is from genome assembly GCF_000317375.1 of Microtus ochrogaster. Lineage (NCBI taxonomy): Eukaryota > Metazoa > Chordata > Mammalia > Rodentia > Cricetidae > Microtus > Microtus ochrogaster. Next base: position 3,287,920 of record NW_004949118.1, on the reverse strand, counting down.
TGTGACTCTTGATGGAGTGTTATGTGTTTGGTGAAAGGAGAAACAAAAACAAAACAGCTGCAGAGTTTCATTCTAAGTTTCAGAGGGGAGAACCAGGATGCTGGTTAACTGACCCTGAGTGGTAATAATCCATAAAAGCGGGCAGCAGGCCAGGGCAGGGCCTGGCGGGAGCGAATGCGGATTAGATTCCTTAGTTGTTGGTGACTTCACTAGACGCAGAGTTGTGTTTCTTTCGTTATGTAATTTATTTCATACTGACTTCAAATCAGTTCTCTTTTGAACAAACAATTTACAAAATGATCTCTCTGAACTGGGTGTGGCAGTCCACACCTGTAAACCCAGTGCTCAGAAGACAGGCCGGTAGCTGGAAGTTTGTGGCCAGCCTGGGCTATATAGTGAGAGTCTATCTTAACAAACAAACAAACAACAAGAAGACAGGGAAAAATTAACAAACTATTTCCCTTGACAAAAGCCAGAGGCACAATAAATAGATGGAGAAGTGGTGGGTGACTAGGTGGCGATGTGACAGCATGTCTTACTTTAGCTATTTCACCAGAGGGCTTTTGTTCACCCTCTTTACTTGTGTGGAGCTTTACTTGGTGGCACTATAAACACCAGAGCTTTGTTCTAATGTTTCAAAGGACAAGGTGAATCTGTGCGAGGCTTTCTCGTAATGACAGTATCTGAAATCACACTCTAGATCATACAGTACTGACGTGGGACCCTTAGCGATCACTTAACTGAGTGGTCAGCGAATACCAGCTCTCCCCACATACACACACACACACACACACACACACACACAGATTTCTGTTTCAGACTTTCCTGTCAGAGGCCAGCACACTGGGATAAGCTACCACACTTCTTTCAATTCCATCCAGAATCCATAACAGAGAGATGAATAGTGGTGTCTGCTGGGCTTTTGCAGGTAGTCCAGGCTGTTAGGACGAAGAGATGAGCCAGCCAGAGCTTAGTTGCTGCTAACACAATCCCTGTTTTCTCAGTAATTTCTCTTGCACAGTGGCCCACAGCACTCAATAACCTTCCAAGCATTGGGTCAGAAGACAGAAGTCCAGCTTTGATCTCACTTCTAGTTGTTTCTCTGTGGATAAATCACAGAAAATGGCAGGCCTCTCTTTCTTCTCCGAAGAACAAAGCGTAGGGTTCTTCTACAGGGCAGACCATGGAGCACTTCATTTCCTTGTACAATGTTTTCTGTAGGTGACTTTACGTTGGTGGTACCCATGGCTCATGCTTCTTGGTGCTACTGTGCTGCTTTGTCCATTCAACATCTGTGTCTATGATCTACATTCCCTCTGTCTTGACTGAATCTGCTCATTACTAGAAGACCCCTCTTACTGGTGGTTTATTAACTCGTTTTCACATTGCTGTCAAGCACCCCTGTGAGTTTTGAGTCTTTCATTGTCTTTAGGTATAATGATGGTTGTCATACTTCTATGGGAGGGTCACCTAGACCAGGAAGTGAGGGATGCTGTAAGAACTTGTCCTAACTATTTACGATTCCTGTATTTTCAGAAGAATGCTACAGGGGCTAAAATATGTTTCTGCTAAGGTTTCTGGAGAAAAAAAAATTAGTCAAGGATCCCCTTATCAAGAGTCTGAAACTGATCTTATCCATGCGTTGGGCTTACTTACATGGAACAAACATTGACATTTAAAATATTTAAACACAACCATTCATCAATTGGAATATCTCATACACACATGGACAATAATTCAACTGGACTGTAATTTTTTGTGAGTATGGTGAAAGAGTGCTTTATTCATACAAGTGTAGAGAATGTTTCAAAACTGTGTTCAGAGGCAACAAGGATAGGTTCATAATATGAAATATTTTCATTAATTACAATGAAAATAAATATTTTGCAATTCAGTTCACCAAAACAACTTTAAAGCAAAACTAACTGGATAAGAGTAATATTAGTGAAAGGATGAGAGAAGGTAAAGATGGAGCTGAGAAATAAATGTAATTATTGCTGAAAAGGAAGAGAAGAGGAGACTAAGACATTATCAGTTCGTCTCTGATAGGGGCATCTAAAAAAAGAACAGTGACCTCAAAAGTATCAAAATACTCAGCCAAAAGAACTTACAAAAACAGCTGTTTTGAGTTATGCCCAACATGTATATATAAATATATTCATATGTACTTAGACATCTGTTATGTATGTATTTTAAATCAGTGGTGGGCTGATTACCATGTGTGCCTCCTACAAGTCCTCCCAGGCTTCAGGACCAGGACACAAGAGCATCACTAAGGTTGCAGCTTGTGAGCCAGTCTCAGGACCCCAAAACAAAGAGAATGAAATGGAATGATAAATAGAGCTATTTTGGAGTATTGTACTTACGCAGATTAAATAGCAGCAACAGAATGCAATCAGGGAGAGAATTATTGGAGGGGCTGAAAAGGTTCTCAGAGTTCTTCTTCACAGTCAAGACACAACATCAGGTGGCTAATTCTAGGTTTTGTCAGGACGCTAAGAAGTTCGGCTCTTGGGAATCTTAGCCTCTTGGCTCTCATTCGGTCTACCAAGTACTGACAAAACCACCCGACCTTGATGAGTAAGTGAAGGAAGTAGGAAACGAGTGTCTGAACACTTTTGCTTTAGTCCAACAGAGCTTAGCATAAGTCTGGGGCAAGAAATAGAAAATTCTGGGGCTGGAGAGATGGCTCAGTGGTTAAGAGCATTGTCTGCTCTTCCAAAGGTCCTGAGTTCAATTCCCGGCAACCACATGGTGGCTCACAACCATCTGTAA
>NW_004949118.1:3270975-3285045 GCF_000317375.1 Microtus ochrogaster | reverse complement strand
TCACAACCATCTGTAATGGGGTCTGGTGCCCTCTTCTGGCCTGCAGGCATACACACAGACAGAATATTGTATACATAATAAATAAATAAATAATTTTAAAAAAAGAAATAGAAAATTCTGACTTGACAGAGTGGGCCTTTAGGTAATGGCGCTAACACAGGTTTTCATAGCACATGGGGATCTATAAAGAATCTTCTGGTGTGTGTGTGTGTGTGTGTGTGTGTGTGTGTGTGTGTTTCTCAGGTTATCCTGTTCCAGAAAAGTATTGCTGGACAGAATATCTGGAAGCTACTCAGACAAATGCGGTGCCTGCCAGCGTTTTCAACACAGTAAGTTTCTTATGGTTGCCTCCTCTTAGTGTTTGCAGAGTCCTAGGTGGCCTTCCTGCCACTCTGCATGCTTCTAGTTCTTAAATCTAGGTGATAATTTCATAGCCAACTTGTTTTGTTTTCAGTTAATGATACAAAGTTGGTACTTATTTGCTGTTGTTCCTGTATTCCAGCAAGGACCCCGAGTCTCTAACCGGAAGTCCTACCAGCCACTGTTGGCGGAAAACTCAGGCCCTGCTGAGTTGAGAACTCTAAATTTGTGTGCTTTTGTCTGGGACTGTTTGGATTGTGATGGTAACATTATCAAATAGGCGAAGTAGCGGATGTAGTCTTTTGTGAGGTCAATATTTGTTCTGACAGTTGTGAGAACACCAATGTTTATAGTTCAGATTTATACATGTCTATTTATTAAGGGTTTAACTGGACAGAAATTAATTTGTAAAACATTGTTCATGCAGAAGTGATGCAATTTGGAAATATTTGTGTTCTAAGTCAGTGAGTTCTAAAACACTATTCTTTTTCAAATTTAACTGTCTCCTCCCAACTCAACTTCCCTCTTTCTGATTGCTTGTTTGTTCTTGATTTTTCTGAGATAGTATTTCTATATAACCCTGACTGTCCTGGAGCTCTTTATGTAGACCAGGCTGGGCTAGAACTCACAGAGTTCCTTTTGCCTTTGCCTCCCGAGTGCTGATATTAAAGGATTATTTTTAATCAGACTGTTATATATTAGGTATCCTTGTTTGTTTATATATTTGTTTATATATTTGTATTTACTGTGTGTTTTCTGGGGCTTAGATGAGATTTGAAAGAAAATACAGTTTTATTTCTCTAGGAAAGGGTTTAATGTCTGGATGTAGGGTAAGAGGCGCACAGAGAAACAAGTCTGTGAGTCTAGTTCTGTGGGAGTTTTGAGGCTGCAGAGCTTCAGCCAGCAAAGGAGCCTAATGTCTGGTAGCTTCCTTTTCTCTCTTGACATTTTTCCAAATCTTCATTTGATTTTTCTAGAAGAAAGATTCAAGACAATAATATGATGGAAATGGTTAGTTACCAAGACACTTCTAGGTTCTAGTGGATTTTGGATCTGCTCAAATACATACATTTGACATCTACAACTCTAAACGATTACATTCATTGGGAGCACAGTGCTCTTGGGGAGACAATTAGCTCTTTTTAGAGACCAAATTATATTTGCATAGTCCTCCATGTAGTGGGTATAAGAATGCTTTCAAAAGAAAATATTCACCCATAAAAGCTGTGGTGAGGTCTACAGACACCAGAGAATGGCTTAATGTTTATTGCTCACACATCCTAATAGAATTTTACTTTCCCATTGCCACTTCTAGACTTGAGGAACTCAATATACTTTCTCACATAAAGTAAGCTGAACATTTTTCATAGCTTTTGAAGTGAAACCTTCTGCTTGCCTATAAAAACTGTTGGAGTAGTCTGACTTTTGACAGTTGAATTTTCTTAGGACAGCTACTTCCTGGACCCAATGGGTTTCCCATCCTGTTTTCTTTATTGCTTGTATTTTTATCATTATGGCCTCCTGATCCCAAATATTTAAAGACATAAACCTAATTTTGTAAGTAAGATCATGAAAAAATATCACATGATTTTAACCTATATTATTGTTAAATTTAAAGTGAGTGTTGAAGTTGATTTTAAGCAACTTTTCTCTAAGAATATCTTAAAATTAAGTTTATAAAACATCATGTTTAGCTTTTGAGTGACTTGCTAAATAAACAAATTGCCTCTTAAGCTACACAGTTTAAGTGGGCAGTGAGAATAACAAACATTATCTTATTTTATATTAATTACAGAAAAAGTCTAAACTAAAGCAGACACTGTAGTAAGAACCTTTCTAACCTTATCGTGATTGCTGATAATTTCATAACTGAATCTTTGTGAATTTTTTTATAGCTATCTTGAAAAGGGCCAAAAATCTTTCTTTCTTCTCATAAGTTTTTATAACCCTGGTTTGAAAAAACGCATAAAGTCCTATGCACTCTTAAACCAAATCTCAACTTTGTTAAAGATAGGCGTGTTTACACCAAACCGTGATCCTGGGGACAGCATTGCAGAAGCCAGACTCACTGGTTTTTCACTGACTTGTTACCCTATGATTCTGCAGAGGGCGCTACATGGCTTTTTGCCCAACATGAAGCAGGATGCTGTGGACAAAGAGAACCCCCGGTTCATTCATGTTGCCACCATTGTAGATGTTGATGATCACAAAGTGAAGGTACTTCTTCACTTGTTACATTGACCCCTCCAGTATTTCTTCTGCTTCCGCCATGTTGACATCTCCTTTATCTTCCTTGGTTTTGAGTTCTAATACAGAGTAGTTTTCAATGGAGAAAAGCCTTTATAAATTGATCTCAGTGATTGTAAGGATGCAAAGTAATGGTTTCCCCGAGGGGGGAGGCTGGATGCAGGGTACTGCTTTCAAACCTCTGTTGTAGGACTTTTTCGTCAGGACCACCAGCTCCCCAGTAATGATATGGAGACTTATAATTAATTATGAAAGCTTGTCTGATAGATTAGGGTTGATTCTAACTAGCTCTTAAACTTAAATTAGCCCATCTCTTTTAGTCTACATTTTTTTTACGTGGCTTGGTTACTGTTGTTCTGTACTGCCCAACTGCTTCCTCCCCATTAGACTGGCAACTCTGCCTTTCTTCTTCTTAGTGTCCTCTTGGCCTGGAAATCCTGCATAGCTAATTAACTGTTCAGCTTTTTATTAAATCAATCAGAGTGACACGTCTTCACAGTATATAAAAAGATTGTTCCACAACATTTATTCCCTTTTATCTAAATAAAAAGGAAAGATTTTAATTCTGACATAGTAAAAGTATATACAATAAAACAATTATCAGGTATTGTCTAAATAGAAAGGAAAGGTATTAACTTAAACAAATGAAACTATATACAGTAAGAACAATTATCAAGTAAGAATTACATTCAGAATGTCTAGTCCATTTGTATTTGGCAAATTTAGAGAAAATACTCTATTAACTCTCCCCTCTTGATGATTCCAGAGTTTTATACCTAATTTACTTTCAATCTTGACTAAGGAAAACTATAACTTTCTAGTCTTCAACCCCATCAAATAATCCAAGAAGGATATAATATTATCTGAGTAAACAGAAAGTGCAGACCAAACAACATCTAAAACTATTAAAATGACAGAGACATCTGGCTGCTTGGATAGTCACCCAAGATTCCTCTGCAATGTTGGGGCTTCCATCTTACGTCCACAGACCAAAATATCTGACAGACTTTCCTGTGAGGCAGGAATTTTGAATGACTGTCCTACCTTGTCTTGACAATGTTTGACAATCACTTTCTTTTGTGTTCTGCTTGTCCAATTTGGACAGCAAAATGTCAGTAGTTGAGGCAAGGGCAGTTTCTTGCACAAACGCATTTTGCCACAAAGAAAATAAACTCCAATTGGGGTTTTCCAATGCCCATCATCCATTTTTGAAGTTGTAAGAGCAGACATGTCACATTGTCATGAAAAGTCTTATACATTTTAAATACAATATTCTGTAAATCTTTGAAGTGTAGAAAGATCACCTATCTAAATATATATCTCTGTATAACACTGAAAATCTACCTAACACCACTATAAGTTTAATTGTTATAGATGACTATTAACCTATGTTTTTTATTCTAAATAGCTTTCAAGTACTAAAAGTTTACATTCCTTTTTTTTTTTCGAGACAGGGTTTTTCTGTGGTTTTGGAGCCTGTCCTGGAACTAGCTCTTGTAAACCAGGCTGGTCTCAAACTCACAGAGATCTGCCTGCCTCTGTCTCCCGAGTGCTGGGATTCAAGGCATGGGCCACCACCACCCGGCTAAAAGTTTACATTCTTAAATGAGCTGAATAGATACAATATGTTAAACAAAAGTAGAAACATGTATACAATGTATCAAAAATAATCCTAAATTAGTATCAATATAAAAAAACCCATACCAATGTAAAATGTTTGAGACTAGTGATTGTTCAAAAGTAGACTCAATAGTCTATTTACTCTTTTACCTCATCATTTCTATACTAATCCCCTATTTTTCACCTTTCAAGAGACCCTTCCATCTAATCTCCTTTGTTTAGCTTTCTTCCTGACCATAATCAAAAACAATTTGTAACCATCCCTCCTAAATGATGACAAACATCCATAATCCACAGAAAGATTAAAACCATTCATCCCAGCTCTTGGGAATGTGGGCATTGAGTTCTCTAGATTGCTTTCTGCTGTCTGAGGGTAATAAGATCTCGGGGGGACTCTGGGAAAACTAGGGTAATCATCAAGTCTTGGCTTGAACAGACTGTGAGGCTGGACCATCTCAGCCAGCAGTCTTGGAGCTGTGTTGGATGCAGAACTCTGAAGAAATTGTAACAGAGGCACTCTGAGAGGCTGGATTACCTGGACCACCTGCTTTTGTTGGTGTCTTGTCACCTTGCTCTGAAAACACGTAAGCATACATATCTGCATTAACCATGTGTGGAATGTACCTTTGCATAAGTCAGTTAAAGATAATTTTCTTTGTACTGCTTGAGCAGGTAAAAGGCATTCTGTCAACTTTGTAAGTCCATTTGAACTGCATAACCAAACCATAATATAAATCTCTATCAGTCCATATGAAAGGATGACATGTAATAATAAGTCACTTGGATTCTGTAGCCAGCAAGACTTATCAAGTCTCATCTCATTTCTGAGTTGTTGCATGCAGAGGCATCAGCTTACATATCACCTATCCCGTCGTCTTTCCATACTTCCTCCCCTATGTTTGTAGCCAAGACACCCAGAAGGTCTCTATTATACCTAGTCAAATCTCTATTAACCCGGAAGTACCCCTTCCTCCACAGCCTCTCCAGCAAAGGCTATCATTGGAGTTTTTTATTTTAGCCATTCTGACAGGTGTGAGATGATATCTCAAAGTTGTTTTGATTTGCATTTCCCTGATCGCTAGGGAGGTTGAGCATGACCTTAAGTGTCTTTTGGCCGTTTGTACTTCTTCTGTTGAGAATTCTCAGTTCAGTTCAGTGCCCCATTTTTTAATTGGGTTAATTAGCATTTTAAAGTCTAGTTTCCTGAGTTCTCTATATATTTTGGAGATCAGACCTTTGTCTGTTGCGGGGTTGGTGAAGTAATCCACAGCCCTTTATTTCCCGTGGAAACAAAAGCCTAATCTCTTCCCCCAATATAATACAGTTTTTTTTACTTCAATTTTGAATTTAAGGCATTTTTAATGTGTATAGGTAGGTTTAATTCAGCAGTTCCTTCCACAATCCAATGTCTCTCAGCAACTGTTGTCTGTTCATTAGCATTCAAAAATTTAAAATAAAAAAGCACCTTTTAAGGTCCAAACTCCCTGCATTATAATATTTCTCATCTTTATGTGGCTTATTCTTTATTTTATTACTTCACTTAACTCTTTAAAGACTATACTATTGTTTTTAAACTGTTTCTGTTTTTATGACTGTTATATCCTTTTCCCTTTGCCCCTAAGTCTATGGACATTGGTAAACATACTATAACCTTCTTTACTGTGTATCTGTAACCTTTTCTGTCTGAATGAGCAAAACTTTAAACCACTGTGCAGCTTAGCTCATGGCTTGCTGGTGGCTCAAGCCCACATGGCAGGCAGTGGACAGGAGATGCAATACAGCCCACATGGGAGATGTTTGGCTCTGTATTTTTGTGTTTGTAACCTTTTTAAAAAAGCTTTCTTAGGTCTTATGTGGAAATACATGCCTCACATTGAATGCTATTTGTAGTCAGACTTTTTTTTTCCTGAACTGTTGTCTCCCCCATAATGACACAGAGACTTATTAATTATGAAAGCTCAGCCAATAGGTTAAGCTTGTTTGCATCCTGATCTTTTAATCTATGTTCTTTTACATGGTTTGGTTACCTTTTTCAGTACTTAACTTGCTGCTTCCTCTCCGTCTGGCTGGTGACTCTGCCTTTCTTCTCCCAGCTTCCTCTCTGCCTGGAATTTCTGCCTAGCTATTGACTGTTCAGTTTTTTATTAAACTAATCAGAGTGACACATCTTCACAAAAAGATTATTCCACAACAAACCTCTAACAGCCTACCTTTCTCTTCCCATATCCTTGTGTATTTGTGTGTAATCTCTGCATTGGATAAGACCATCATTGAGGGAGACTCTAAGACATTTCTTCCTGGATGTTCTGTACATTCTTCCTTAAATAATAGACTTTGTCTTCTTTTTGTTCCCATTACCAAACCTTTTCTTGAAATTATTGTCATGATTTCTATGAGTCTTTGTTTTCTGCTTTTGATTTAAGAAAATAAAATGTGTTTTGGCCACTGTAGGCAAAAGTTAGGGCTGAATTAAGACTGGATGAACAGATTTCTGTATTGTCCTTGATGAAGGCACATATTTTAGGAAGATGAAACAGGGAAAATGAAATCTCCCTAAAATGAAAGTGTTTGATCATCTTTATATGGAGAGCATAAAGCACTTGTCAGCTTGTCTTTATTGTATCTTGTGAGGAATAACAGTTAAAGACAATTCTACATCCAAGCACAGTGTGTTTTCATAGTAATAAAACCAGTGAAGTAAACTGCTTTAATGAGCATTCTGTTAAAAAACATATTTGTTTAAAGTCAGTTATTAACAATTTAAAGGAGATTTTATTTCATTTGCTTTATCTTTAATTTGAATAGTTCACTTTATAGTAGTACACATGGTAGGATTCTTTGTTATTAAGACAAATGAAATAACAAGTGTATTCAGGAACCAAGTTGCTCTTGTCTCCCATAATGCCTTGTTATCATTATGTATTGTTGGGGGTTTCTGTCCTGCCTGGTTCCCGCAGTCATTAAGTCCCAAAGAAATCACATAGAGGTCTACATTAATCATAAACTGATTGACCCATTAGCTCAGGCTTCTTATTAACTCTTATAACTTACATTAGCCCATTATTCTTTTTTCTTTTTTTCTTTTTTTTTTTTTTTTGGATTTTTGAGACAGGGTTTCTCCGTAGCTTTTTGGTTCCTGTCCTGAAACTAGCTCTTGTAGCCCAGGCTGGCCTCGAACTCACATAGATCCACCTGCCTCTGCCTCCTGAGTGCTGGGATTAAAGGTGTGCATCACCATCGCCCGGCAAGCCCATTATTCTTATCTGTGTTAGCCACATGGCTCAGCACCTTTTTCAGCAGGGTAGGTCACATCTTCCTTAGTCTGTATCTGGGCAGGACTGCAGAGGGAGCTTCCTTCTTCCCAGAATTCTCTGTTCTCATTGAATCGCCTCTACTTCCTGTCTGGTTGTCCCACCTATACTTCCTGCCTGGCTACTGGCCAGTCAGCACTGATTTAAAACATAAATGACAGAAGATAGACAATTGTCCCACACCAATTATGTATCTTAAATTTCATTTTAAGTGTAGTATTCAAGGCCTCATTTTGGCTTATTATTGTTTTCTTCTTGGCACTCAGTGTGGAAAAGCTGTGCTTCTCATATTGGCTCTGCAATGGTTTCATATTTGTAACTGTCATCTTTAGTTCTTAGCTCTCGTTTTAAATTTATTGTATTATAGTTTTAATAACTTACAAAAACGATCTAGATTTTTATTAAAGGACTCTTTTCTTGATGCTCCTAAGAAATGTATTCTGGTTTGTACTTGATCATTTGTTGCTGCCTTATTATGTGAAAATATTGAATTAGCATATTTATTATCTTAAAATGTAATTTGAAAAACTTTATCACTTTACGTGAATTTATTGTATTTCTCATTTACCATCTCAGCAATTAAGCTTTTAAAATCTTTTGAACATTTAACATTTAGCTAATCATTGCCAAACAACATTTCATTTTTATTTCATTTTTCTTCTCCCTCTTTTTCATTCATGACAATCGTTTGTCCTTATTGGAGGAAAAAGAATTGAAGAATATATAGTACTTGTGAAAGTACTGAAGCCATAATTGTTGTCTGTATGGAACTGGACATGGAATAGGCCTTTAGGGTTTTAGAGTTTAATTCAAACATGTTTATACAAGTGGCTACCTTATGAAGAATACAGTCTATCAAAATGTACCAGTGTTGGAATATGTTTAAATGTCTTGGAACACCACACACAGTCCTATCCTCTTTACTGAGGCCTGCCTTTTGACAGAGCTTGCTTTTACCTTCTTCTCTCTACTTCTCTTCCTCCACTCCCTCAAAAGGTTAAACATTTATCTTGCCCCTTGAGGTACAGGTTATATCCATGAGCTGACAAGACACCAGAATAAAAGATTTTAACTCAAAATCTATTCCTTCATATTCCCCCCCCCCCCAGAAGACAAAGATATTAAAATGAGGGCTGGGTTCTTTCTCTGAACTCTTGCACACAGAGGCTGAAGGTCTTTGGCAGGTGAGAAAGCATTTGAAACTTTTGGTTTCTTATCTCAGTAATTCCTACATCCCTCTATTGATGTGTTGATCACTTCATTCTGTGATTTTTTTTTTCTTTCTAGTAATTTTTAGTTACTGGCCCGTAGTAGACACTATCCATGTGGATGGAGGCGTGGAGGAGGAGTAGCTCTGGCTGTACCTTGGGTTTCTGACTATCAGTTGAAAATGCCCAAGCACTTTTCCTAGTTAATCCTCTGTTGGAAATCTAATTCTGCAGAACGTGCTGAGAAGTGCCACAGATTGATCTGGGTTTGACTAATTATTCTGACTCTCTCTTAACTTTGTAATTAATTCCGTAATGTTACTCTACTGGTATGTAGTCGTGATAGCAGCTTGCAGAAGGATCAGAGCAGACGCTGTGGCAAAGGTTCCAGGAGTTCTGGAAACTGAACTAGCAGAGCAAACCCTGTGCTGGCGAATGGGAACTTGGTGCTGGACTCGGGGCCCTCAGCACATACACGGCCATGTCAACACAGCAGCTCTCTGAAGAAGTTTCGGTGAGGAGAACTTAAGCAACATCAACGTCATTTCAGAGGGCTGAACACCAAGCCAAACGTTTTCTACACTTTGACTTTAGTTGGTAGCAGGGATCAGCTATGGAGACTTAGGTTGTCACTGCTTCAGGGATGAGATGGTCAGCAGCTAGATTCAAGGCTACGTCTTTTCAGTTCACTCCACTCTCAGGCCAGCTGTCTGCTTTTCATTCTAAGACTATCCATTTGGCCAACTGTATCTCTCCAGGAGGTCAGTTGTGAGGTTTTACTTGCTATGCTTAGATATTAAAGTGACATTCCCCCCCCCCCCCTTATCTTGACTGGACTTATTAATTACCATGGCTACTCTCTAATAAATATTTATGATGGACTCAGTGCTTCTTGTTCAATTTAAAGCTAACCATTATGTTTAGTAATTATTCTTTTGTTTGACTGCACACTGCACTCTGTTATAGCCCAAAGCCCATTACTGTCATCTTGTCAGGAAATGCGCATTAAACTACAGTAGATTGATGGGTGCTTTGAGGAAGTTTATACTCTATTTGGGGGCAAAGAATATTCATCTATGGGAAAATACAAAGGGGGATTTAAAAGAGACTAATATATGATAAATATTTGCCCCGTGGGAACTGAAGATAAGCTGTGAAATAAATTATAAATGAATTCCAAATAGATGTTTTAGGAACTTCTTCTGAATCATTAATAAATTGAGTCTCTTCTGCAAGCCTTTTCATATTTAATACATTAACTGGGTGTATTTGTGGTGTTTCTAAATGAAATAAAGGCATTATGATTAGGGGAAGTTGTCACGGTAAGTGGTTCAATTACATGACTAGAAATTTTTTTTGGATCTGAGATTAGACTAAGAAACTAAAAATATTTTGAGTCAAATAATCTTTAGATACAATAAATAAGGAAGCACAAATATAAGTCAGCGAGCATTCACTTAGTTAACAGTTACCTGCACCTGAGCTCTGGGATCTGCTTCAAGTGTCAAGGAGGGAGAAAGCTGTAGAATGGGTCATCTCGTTTGCCAAAGTTTCTTGCTGGGATGCAATTCTTGAAACAGTTTTGAAACGTGAGTATAGGAGGTGATACTGACTTTATAAAAATGGCCTGTCTTTGAGTTTGTACACTCATAATTAATGGCCATTACTGTGTCACAATAATTGATGACTGTCTCCAATTGGGAAGAAGACTGAGACGCTTTTCAAAAGGAGACGACCAATTAATGAGAAGATAGTTGTTAGTTCTGACGAAGCTATAAATTAGTGTCAACCATAATGTTCAAAAAAGTTGAAGCAGGTAGAGTGGTCCCACCTAGTGGAGAAGCGTTAGTGCAAGAGTGATTATTATAGACAGCACTTGTCATATGATGCGTGCCTCCCAGGAGGCTGTGACTGCCCGGCACATACTGTACACTTGCAGTCACCCTGTATTGTGCATGAAGCGGAGGGTGCTGGCGCAGGGAGCTTAAATAACGAGGGATCACAGTGCAGAACACTGGTGTCCTGGTTCTGTAGCCCACGCTTCTAATCCAGGGGCAGCATATTTTCTGTGAAGGGCCATAGAGCCCTTACTTGCAATCTTGTGGTGAATCATGTGTTCAAGTGTCCCCATTGACAGTATCCAAAGGGATGGATGATCCTGCTACTGGGTCCCAGTATACTCACATGTAATACAATGTACCTTTTTAAAAAAAATTATTTATTTGGTATGTATACAATATTCTGTCTGTGTGTATGTCTGCAGGCCAGAAGAGGGCACCAGACCTCATTACAGATGGTTGTGAGCCACCATGTGGTTGCCGGGAATTGAACTCAGGACCTTTGGAAGAGCAGGCAATGCTCTTAACCACTGAGCCATCTCTCCAGCCCCTACAATGCACTTTTTGATAGAGCCTCTTTTAGCTTATGGTATAAGCAAGAACAGATGGCAACAGGACCTCATTTGGCCTATAGTCTGTAATCTGCCAACCTGTCTTAATAGACACTGTGTTGATCGGATGATGAGATGAAGCATTGTCATCTGCAGCATAGAAAACTATATTCTTGTGCCGTATCTTCTGTTTGATTATTGAACCAAATCACACCTACTTTTTGCTTTCAGTCTAGTCTTAAATATGTTTTTCAGTTAAAAAAAAGGTGTAAGATAAGATGTCTGCTTTGTCATTGAGAAGTTATAGTTTTAAAAGAAATGTATCTTTCCCAAAGTAAAATGATTCTTACCCATAATTTGAATTTCAATGTGAATACACCCATCTCCCAAAATGATGCCTAATCATTCACAGGTTGGGCTCACTACAAACTAGAAGCATATTCTTTCCAACAAATGTGGGGAGAGTGTTATCTTCCAAACTTTGGTTAAAGTTATTGTCCTTAGAACAGGAACAGAGGCCAGACAGCCGAATTCATGCCTGCCATGGAGGTAAATTGACAAGCCTTCGTAGGAGCTCCCTCGTACTAATTCCCATGCTACCAGCTGTCCTGAGAGACCACGCAAGTGTCTGGCATGATTATTCGCCTGGAGGCTTCCTCTGAGTCATGAGGCTAGACTAGAAATAGAACAGTTCACAGCTTTCTGTGCCGGGCTCTGCCCGTGGAGAAGGTTCTTAAATAAAATACACTCGTGTTGCAGCCTTTCTTTGGGGTTACGTGGCCCTCAGAGTGTCTCAGGACTGCTACAGATTACACCGCTGCAAAGTGGACATGGACATGTACAGAAAACTTGATTGGGTTTGTGTTATGGGGTTAACAGATACTCGAATAAGGACCCCATTTCATTCTAACCATTCTTAAACTACTAAGACAGGCTGTCTGTGCTATTATTTCATTCACAACTGCGCATTTGCTCAAAATGGATGAGCCCCTTCACCTGCTGTCAGTGAGGCTTCCATTCCGTAGGTGCCACGAGGCCCTGTGCAGGACGAGTGTCCACCTTCAGAACAAATAGAGGCTTTGTTGAGTTTCACTTTGGAGGAGACTCACACGTTGCCTGTGGTTGTGCCGAGCCTCCGGAGGTGCTCTTTCCATCCAGCTGCAGTTCTGACATCCTCATGCCCTTACTCACACTGACACTAAACTCATTATTCCGAGCGGTGCCTCTTTTTCTCACATCCTATGTTACAGCCCTCTGTTCTTACCCTGGGGGAACATCTCCCCAAAATAAATAACTGAGCCCAGCTTCTCCAAGACAGACTGGCTAGGCACAATCGCAAGCTTCCCCAATACATTCTAAAACAGGGGCCCTTTCTTGTAATATAAGAAAGGATGATAGACCCAGGCAGAGATTATTCTGTGAAAAGGTAGTTAATTATATTATTTATACATTATTTATAATCAAATAGTAGTTATATAATGTTTCTGTTGCTACTGTCATAAGCCAACACAAATTTAGTGGCTTGAAATGACTCAGACTTTGCGATATTATATTGTGTTAAGTCAGAAGTCTTTGGGAGATTAAAGTCAGCAAGTCCGGCTCCTTCTGGAAGCTCCAGGAAGGGCTCCTTTTCCTTGCCCTTTCCAACTTCTAGTGTCTGCTTTATTCTTTAGTTTTGGGTCCCTTCCTTTGTATGGAAGGCTTGCAGTGCATTGACATCTTCAGACCAAAATTCTGACCCTCCTCCCTACCCATGATGAGCACCGTGATTTCTTTGAGCCTCCTGGGTAATGCTGGGTAACTCCTTTGTTGGGAGCCTTTATTTAATCCCCTGCAAGATCCCTCTTGCCTTGCAGAGTAGCATTTTCACCAGGACCGAAGGGATTAGGATGGAGATGTCTTTGGGGAATCAGAGGTCTTAGTTTCTTGATGGGAAAAGCTTATTCTGGCTTAAAATTTGAGGGTAGAGTCATGATGATGCAGATTCCAAGATGGCAAGAGTTTGAAGCATCTGGTCACATGGCTTCTCCAATCA
Source organism: Microtus ochrogaster (assembly GCF_000317375.1). NCBI lineage: Eukaryota > Metazoa > Chordata > Mammalia > Rodentia > Cricetidae > Microtus > Microtus ochrogaster. The sequence goes on along the minus strand of NW_004949118.1, from coordinate 3,271,875 downwards.
GGAACGGAGAGTGACACATGCTGCTGCTGCTGTTACTCAGCTCCCTTGCTCTGCTTGTAGCAGTCCAGGATCTCAGCCAGGGAATGCCAATAATAGGTGATTCTAGAATTCCAAGTAATTTCTAGAATCAAGGTAATGTCCCAGGCACATGCACTAAGGTCCTTCTTTTGTGTGAAGTCTTCTGAAGTCTGTCAGGTTGACAGTCACCACTTAGCCACCATAACTCTATGTGTGTCAACCTGATACCCAACACACATCACTTTTAAGACATAACCTTCTACCTTTTGTTCTCATAGACTCATAGCCATTTTACAATAATATAAAATCCATTTGGTTCAACATTGCAATTCCTCTAGTCAGTAACATTTTGAACATTTTGAAATTTCAAAATCATTGCTGGGCATGGTAGCACATGCCTTTGATCCCAGCATTTGGTAAACAGAGGCAGGTGACAATCTCTGTGAATTCTAGGCTGGGCTGATCTACATAGCAAGTTTTAGGCCAGTGATGGCTACCTAGTGAGACTCAGTCTCAAAATAAAACCTAAAGTCTCCTAACAGTGACCTCGTATAAAGTCAAAACCAAATAACACACTTCCAACTTGTCATGAATGACACAGAATGAATGTCCTTATAATAAAACCAAGACCCATAGCATAACACGAAACGACTGGGGGAAATCCAACATCATAACACCAGATCCTTCAGTTCCATGTCTGACATCTGGGGACTCATGAGGAAACTGACTGAATTCCGAGGGTCTTAGGAAGCTTCAGTGTACACAAATGACCCCTTAGACCAGCTCTATCCCGTGTCTTCAGTACACACAAATGACCCCTTAGGCCAGCTCTATCCCATGCCTTCAGCACACACAAATGTCCCCTTAGGTCAGCTCTATCCC
>NW_004949118.1:3269428-3270709 GCF_000317375.1 Microtus ochrogaster | reverse complement strand
TTAGGTCAGCTCTATCCCGTGTCTTCAGCACACACAAATGACCCCTTAGACCAGCTCTATCCCGTGTCTTCAGCACACACAAATGACCCCTTAGGCCAGTTTTATCCCATGCCTTCAGCTGTCTTCCATAGAGTCCCCATGGTCCAAGCATCTCCAGTATCCTGTTGTCTTTACTGCAACTTAGGCTTCATCTTCACAACTTCATAAAATGGCCACTTGTGCCATCCATGTGGTCATCTGTACCCTATAACCTGTCACCTGGCCTTTATCTGTTCTCTGTAACCTCCTTAAAAACTAGTACTGTGTGGTTAATGCTGACAAACTTGGGGTGATGCCAACTTGAGATGGAACCTGGCCCATCTGGACCATAGTTGTGTCAGCTCTATATTCTAACCCTGGGAGATACTTGGTGAGGCAGGTGCTTTTGAGGAGGAAGAAACAATTTCAGCTTTATTATTAGTTTAGGTGATTGCACCTTTCCAAGTTTGGTGCCTTTCATGGATAGGGTTGTGCCTTCATATCACTTTTTATTGTCCCAATGCCTTGCCTTGTCTGAAACTCTGTGTTATTCACATATCTTTCTTCTGTTCAGAAAATGAGTCCATTATCTTTAAATTCAACTCCACTCAAGTAACTGAGTGACAGAGAAGACTACAGCAAAATTCATAGACAAGGTATATATATCAGAAGAATAGCCCCAGTCTATTTTCTGACAGGGACCATTTTTCTCACTGAAAATTTAGGAGTTGGACTTCTGTTGTGTATGTTTCTCTTGGTGTCAGTCTCTTCCAAACTTGCATCAGAATAGCCCAGTAAACTGCATCAGGGTGCTCGGCGCTTTCTTGCCCAAAGAAGCAAACTCTTCCACTTTCTCACATAGAGCAGTTCCAGGGCTCCAAGAAACACACAGTCAAGATTGATATAGCAGTCGTCTCCCTTCTGGAAACAATTTCTGTCTTAGTTTTCTTTTCCCATTGCTATTATGACACAATACCTTCACTAAAGCAACTTCAAGGAGAAAGGGCTTATTTCTGGATCCTAGCTTAAGGGTGTGGTCCTTCATGGTAGGGAACTCAAGGAGGTAGGGCTGCAGGAGGCAGGAGCTTGAGGCTGCTGACCACACTGCACCACAATCAGGAAGAGAAAGGGATGAATGCTGCAGCTGCTGCTCCTGCTCCTGCTGCTCCTCCTCCTGCTGCTCCTGCTCCTCCTCCTGCTGTTGCTGCTGCTGCTCCTGCTGCTCCTGCTGCTCCTCCTGCTGCTCCTGCTGCTCCTCCTGCT
>NW_004949118.1:3225412-3269177 GCF_000317375.1 Microtus ochrogaster | reverse complement strand
CTGCTGCTGCTCCTGCTGCTCCTGCTGCTCCTCCTGCTGCTCCTCCTGCTGCTCCTCCTCCTGCTGCTCCTGCTCCTGCTGCTCCTCCTCCTGCTGCTCCTGCTCCTGCTGCTCCTCCTCCTGCTGCTCCTGCTCCTGCTGCTCCTCCTCCTGCTGCTCCTCCTCCTCCTGCTGCTGCTCCTCCTCCTGCTGTTGCTGCTGCTGCTCCTGCTGCTCCTCCTCCTGCTGCTCCTCCTCCTCCTCCTGCTGTTGCTGCTGCTGCTCCTGCTGCCTCTCCTCCTGCTGCTCCTCCTCCTGCTGCTGCTGTTGCTCCTGCTGCTCCTCCTCCTGCTGCTCCTCCTCCTGCTGTTGCTGCTGCTCCTGCTACTGCTCCTGCTGCTCCTCCTCCTGCTGATCCTCCTCCTGCTGCTGCTGTTGCTCCTCCTGCTGTTGCTGCTGCTGCTGCTCCTGCTGCTCCTCCTCCTCCTCCTGCTGCTGCTGTTGCTCCTGCTACTGCTCCTGCTGCTGCTGTCCACTTCCCCATTCTCCATTTACACAGCCTAGGCTTCCAGCCAGGAAATAGATAATACCCCATGGGCATGCTCAGAGGATCATCTCCCATGAAATCCTAAATCTTGTCAAATTGGCAATTAGCATAAGCATCACAACTTGGTTCTTGCTCTCCACCATATTGTAGATAAGACCAAAATATTCAGTAAAAAGTAGAAGTAACAAAACATAATGTATTAGCAATAGCTTTTGTGTACTGAATACCCCGGAGTAGAACAGATCATTCCAGGAAATATGGCCCTAGGGGCAGGACTGTGTCTCGGAGCCTGCCCTCCCAGTGTGGTTGGGAAAATGGAGAAAACACTTCGATCTGCTCAGCAGTGTGTGGCACAAACCTTCCAGTACTAGGAAAGTCATTTTGAATGCAGTGAAGGCCATGAACAAAGATTCTGGGGGTAGATGTCATCATTAGGGGAACAAAAGTTTATTTACATTTGCAAGTACTGGATACCTTTTTTGCTGTCCTGCAGAAACAAGGAACCTTCAGATTTAGTCTCTTTTGATGTCTATGTATGTGAACATGTATGGTATGTGTAATGTGTAGTCTAAGTGAGTCCATCTGGGAGCCCTACCACTTACAATGTTGTCAGGAAGTGAAGTTTGTTGATTTAATTTGAAATGAATGCTTCTAAGCTGGTTTCCGGTGTGGCTGCATCATGGTGACAAGCTTTGGTTAGATCTGGTTAAGAGGATGGGAGCCATCAGCTCTCTCACCCTTTCAGGTTCTCTATCTCATCCCTTAAGACAGACTGGGGTTGTTGTGTTGGTTGCCGTGCAATTGTGTTTAGCTGTTTTCTTCTACTGCTTGGTCCACTTGAGTCTTTCTATTGCCTTTTACTGTCTGAAGCCTCTCTTACGTGGATTTCCTAAAGGCCTGTTCTTACACCTTTTCCCTTTCTGTACTGGTCTATCTCAAGCCTAGTAGCATATTTAAGTTGACCACCACGAATTTGTAGTTTGTAAATCTTCCCCACCCAACTCAAAAGTTCCAGCGGGATCTTAAACATTTGGGCTGGGCTGCATCCTAAGATTCCCTTGTTCCCACCCTTTATGCAATGGGAGCATTGCATTTGCTAAAACAGTCAAGCTTCACTTCACTATAGTAGATCCTGCAATCTGGTTCTAACATAGGCCCCCAACTTCTCTTATTTCATCTTTATCACATTTAAAGATGACTATAATATTCAGAGAAAAAAATCGAAAATACGACCTTTGGGCCAATGGCTCTTGATTTATTTGAACAATTGCCCATTCGAGTTAACAGTGATAATTCACGTGCAGCTATGTTGTCTCTCATTTTGAATCTGTCAATATCTAGTCTTGAAGAACTGGCCACATACAACAGTCTTGTGAGAAATGATGATTTATAACCGACCTTTGTCACTGGCGTTGTTTGTTAGAACATTGATTATTAGGTACATCTCGATTTCAGAACCCTTCAGCTGAAAGCAAGATAGGGAGAAAGGTGAACGATCCAACAGGGAAAATGGAAGACTTTGTGTTCCAGAGCCTTGCTCCTAAGGGTAGTAGATGGGCTTTCACGGGTATACAGAAGTGCTCAGTTTTATATGAACGTAAATTTTGAAATGAACCTTGAGATCTAAACAGATATGTGGAATTATTGTACATATAAACTACATAGATAATTTAAAAGCCATTCAAAGTCAGTACGTTTGGAGGCTGAATTCAACGATATTACATAAAGAGTCTTCACTTCAGCCAAACTTGCTGGTACAAGCATCAGTCTGTAGCCTAATGTAGAAGGACCACAGGTTCAAGTCCAATTTGGGTTATGGGATTAAACCTTGTATTGAGCAAAGCAATGAAAAACAAAACAAGAACAAGTTTATTTGATACAAGGCAATGGCCATTTGTCTTCTTTTTCAGAGTCTCCCAGGAGTTCCCTACTTCACGGAGATGGTAAATATTGTCATGGTAATCAGGGAGCTGCTACTTACAGATTTTTTTAAATTTTTTTATTTATTAAGGATTTCTGCCTCCTCCCCGCCACCGCCTCCCATTTCCCTCCCCCTCCCCCCGCAAGTCCCTCTTCCCTCATCAGCTCAATCAGGGTTCCCTGACCTGTGGGAAGTCCAAGGACCACCCACTTCCATCCAGGTCTAATAAGGTAAGCATCCAAACTACCTAGGCTCCCCCAAAGCCAGTACGTGCAGTAGGATCAAAAACCCATTGCCATTGTTCTTGAGTTCTCAGTAGTCCTCATTGTCCACTATGTTCAGCGAGTCCGGTTTCATCCCAGGTTTTTTCAGGCCCAGGCCAGCTGGCCTTGGTGAGTTCCCGATAGAACATCCCCATTGTCTCAGTGTGTGGGTGCACCCCTCACGGTTCTGAGTTCCTTGCTCATGCTCCCTCTCCTTCTGCTCCTGATTTGGACCTTGAGATTTCTGTCCGGTGCTCCAATGTGGGTCTCTCTCTCTGTCTCCTTTCATCGCCTGATGAAGGTTAATATTCAGGAGGATGCCTATATGTTTGCCTTTGGATTCACCTTCTTATTTAGCTTCTTTAGGATCGCAAATTATAAGCTCAATGTCCTTTATTTATGGCTAGAAACCAAATATGAGTGAGTACATCCCATGTTCCTCTTTTTGGGTCTGGCTTACCTCACTCAGGATAGTGTTTTCTATTTCCATCCATTTGTACGCAAAATTCAAGAAGTCCTTGTTTTTTACTGCTGAGTAATACTCTAATATGTATATATTCCATACCTTCTTCATCCATTCTTCCATTGAAGGGCATCTAGGTTGTTTTTGTTCATGTGGCTTTTTATTTTTACATTGTTTTGTGGTTAAGTGGTGGATTGCTTTAATTGCTTTAATCTCTGGGATGAAGCCAACTTAATCATGGTAGATGATCTTTTTGACGTGTTTTTATATTTAGTTTGGAAGTATTTTATTAAAAACTTTTACATCTATATTCACAAGGGATATTGGTCTAAAATTTTCCTTTTTTTGTTGTTGTGTCTTTGTGTAACTTAGAAATCACGGTAATTGTTTCCTTGTTAAAAGAATTAGAAAATGTTTCTTTAGTTTATGTTTTGTAGAATGATTTGAGGAGTTTTGGCATTATTAATTCCTTTTTGAAAACCTGGTAAAATTCTGCACTGAATCCATCTGTCCCTGGTTGGGGAACGTTCAACTAATGCTTCTATTTTACTAGGGCTTGTGGGTTTCTTTAAATTGCTTATTTGATCTTGCTTTAACTTTGATAGGTTTTATGTATATATAAAGACTCCTAGCAATAGTGGAGAAGATGTGTGAACTAGCCATCTACTTAGATTCCTTTGGGTATATATTCAGAAATCCTATAATTGGATTATATAATTGGGATGGAATATATATATATATATATATATATATATATATATATATATTGAAATTCATCAATTTCTTTTAGGATTTCTAGTTGGGCAGAATACAGATTTTAAAGTAAGTACCTCCTTATGATTCTCTGAATTTCCCTTGTGTCTGTTGTAATGTCTCCCTTTTCATCTTTAATTTATTAATTTGGAACTTCTCTGTTTTTTAATTAATTTGGCTAAGGTTTTATCAATCTTAATTTTCTCAAAGAATCAGTTCTTTCTTCTATTGAATCTCTATATTATTTTGTTTGATCGTTTGATTCTGTTTCCTTAATTTTAGTCCTGAGGTTTTTTTTTTTCCCACTGAGATTATTTCTTGCTATCTACTCTTTTGGGATTTTATTTTTTTTGTTGTTCTAGAGTTTGTAGGTATGCTATTAAGTTACTAGATGAGATCTCTCTAACTTTTTCATTTGGCCCATGGGTTTGGGTTTGTTGTGTTTTCATTTTTATTCAATTATAAAATTGTTTTAGATTTCTTGACCTATTTTTTTATCTTGACCTTTTTTTTTTTTTAAATTCAGTAGTGAGTTTCCATGAAGAGCTGTACTGTCTGTTGTTATTGATATTTAGCTTTAATCCATGGTTGTAAAATGTGATTTGGGATGTTATTTCCATTTTCCTGTATTTGCTTAGACTTGCTTTGTGTGGTCAATTTTGGTGAAAGTTCTAAGTGGTATGTGGAAGGATGTACATATTTTCTTGTGTTTGTATGGAACAGAATGTTCTGTAAATATCTGTTAAGTCCGTTTGGTTTATGATGTCAGTTTAGGTCCAGCACTCCCTGTTTAGTGTTTGTCTGAATGACCTCTCTACTGGCAAGAGTTGGGCATTAAGGTCTTCCACTATCACTTTATGAGAGTGTCAATATGTGACTTTAGTTCCAGTATTGTTTCTTTTACAAGCTTGGGTGCCCTTGTGTTTGTTCCATAGACCTTTAGAATTGTACTGTCCTCTTGGTGGCTTTTTTTTCTTTGATGGGGTGAGGGTAGAACGATAGGGGATGGGACTTGAGATAGCATGTTGGGCAGGCTGGGCCTAGGTGGCATGTTGGACCAGGATGGAGGGGACAAGTAGGAAAGAGACTTCTTGATAAGGGGGCATTTTAGGGTCAGGAAGAAATATGATGCCAGGGAAGCTTCCAGAAATCCACAAGAATGACCCCAGCTAAGACTCCTAGCAATAGTGGAGAAGGTGCATGAACTAGCCATCTACTTAAATTCCTTCGGGTATATATTCAGAAATACTTTAATTGGATCATATTCTAATACTATTTTATGTTTATGAGGAATATTGACACTCATTTCCATAGTTACTATACAAGTTTATATTCCTATGAATGATATCTAAGTATTCTCTCCCACAGACCCACTCAGGCTTTTGTTGACTTCCAGATGACACCCATCCTAACTGGGATGGAATTGGACCTAATTATAATTTTCATTTGTATATCCGTGATGATTTAAGGGTGATCAACATTTCCCCATATTTGTTGGCTAATTGTGTTTTTTCTTTTGAGAACTGTCTACCCAAATCATTTGCTCTTTTACTGACTGGATGATTTGTGCTTTCCAGGTTTAATTTTTTTGAGTTCTCCATAGAGTTTTAAATGCTAATTCCCTAGGAGATTTATAGTTGACAGAGAACTGGTCTCATTCTGTGTATTCTCCTTTCATTCCACTGACTGCTTTGCTTTGCTCTAGAAACTTAAATTCCATGCAATCTTATCTTTCAGTTCTTACATTTTTTTTCCTGACTCATTGGAGTTCTTTTCAGGAAGTCTTTTCATATGCCTATATTTTGAAGTGTTTTCTCCTCAGGCCTTTCTATAGCAGTTTAAATTTCAGGTTCTATATTAAGGTTTTGAGCCATTTTGGTTTGATTTTTGGACAGGATAAGAGATAGAACTCTACTTTAATTCTTTTATGTATGTGGGTGTCTTAGTTAGGGTTTCTATTGCTACGAAGAGACACCATGGCCACAGAAACTCCTATAAAAGAAAACATTTAATTGGGGATGACTAAATAATAAATTAGCCTATTATTTTCATGGCAGGACATGGTGATGTGCAGGCAGACATGGTGCTGGAGGCGGAGCTGAGAGTTCTATATCTTGATCCACAGGAAGTAGGAGACTTTGTGCCAGTTGGTATAGCCTGAGCATATAAGAGAACTCAGTACCTATCTCCACAGTGACACACCTACTTCAACAATGCTACACCCCCTAAAAGTGCCATTGTCTTTGGGCCAAGAATCCAAACACATGAGTCTGTGGTAACATTACCCATTCAAGCCATCACAGTGGGTATCCAATTTTCCCAATACTATTTCTTCAAGGGAATGTTAGTTCTCCGAAGTATATTTTTGATATTTTTGGGGAGAAAAGAGGTAAAGAAGAAAAAAATGGCAGTGATAGTCAGAATGCGTTATTTCTATGGTTTCTTTTCAATTGTTCTGTAGGTTTTCCATGCAAGTAATATATAATTTTGTCAGCATGGCTCTGTGGTATAATTTGAGATCAAGTATTGTGACGCCACTACCACTGGTGTGTGTGCTTAGGATTGCTCTGTCTATTTGGCCTCTTTTTATGGAGTTTAAGATTATTTTCAGTTCTATGAAAAATAAGTGTGACGGGGACGGTTGTCAATATTTTGTTTACTTTTGTTAGTATAGATTCTGCAGTCCTTCCTGGATTTGGAACAAATCTTAGATGGAGTTACATGTGTTTCTTTCTGAGCCTGTTTCACACAGGACCTAGAATGCTTGGTGTTTATTTGCATCATTACTATTTTAATAGCAATGGATGACATATTTATTAAACCCACTACGCATAATTTCAGAGACTTCGGATTGTGTTGGTGTCACATTAAGGACAGGAAATTGAGCATTTCTCCTTGTATTCATCTGGCTAAGTGTGAAGTTCGCATGTCTTCCCTATGTCTTGTTGATCAGTTTGGATGAGGGCTTGTGGATGCTGTTTATCATTTTCAAAGCACCGAATTCTTTGTTTCTTTGATTCATTTACTCTCTGCTTCATGAGTTTCCACCCCCATTTGTTATTATGTTTTTGTTTTCTGCTTTAGCACCTGGCTTCGTCTTGTTTTTATAAGATGTAGTTATATCCTTGTTACTCATTTCACACCTTCTGACTTTATTAATGTAAGAACTCATAGCTCTCCATGTTCCCTTTGGAGCCATGTCTTCTGTACACTGAGCTTTCTATTTAGCTGCACAGTAAATTTCATTTGATTCCAGAATTATTTAACTTCTTTCCTATTTCTTCAACACCCTTCTGTTCCTTCAAGAGTGTGTTATTCAGTCTCTAGACATCCATATAAGATTTTTTTAGTCTCTCTTGCTATTGATTTCTGGTTTCGCTTCAATATTATCTAACAGCATATATGATAATACTTACTTTATGGCCTAAAATGTGGTATGTTCTAGAGAAATTTCTATTTGTTTCTGAGAAGAATGTATATTGGGCAGGTTTTAGATGGAATAGCCCGTAAATGTCTGTGAGATCCATTTGCCCAATAAAACTCAGCTCTGAAATCTCTTCATGAAGTTAGTCAGGAATAGCCACGAATAACAATGGCATATTGCAGTGGGCAAAGCATATCTGTGTTCCTAAGTCTATTAGTGTTTGTTTTACAGAAGTGGATTTCACTGTTTGCTGTGCATATACTTTTACAATTATTACAATGTCTTGATAGGTTAATTGCCACTACTAGTATGTATTAGCTTTCTTTAGACCTTCTAATTTTGCCTGTAAGACCACTTAATAAGGCATCAGGATAGTTATCCTGGCTTGCTTTCAGTTTCCGTTTGCTTAATGTCTTGACCTTCATCCATTACTGTTTTTTTTTTTGTTGTTTATGTTATTTTTATTTTATATGCATTGGCATTTTGCCATGGGGGTCAGGCCCCTAGAACTAGAGTTACATACAGTTGTGAGCTGCCATGTGGGTGCTGGAATTGAACCCGGGTCTTCTGGAAGAGCAATCAGTGTTCTTAACCACTGAGCCATCTCTCCAACCCCTATTACTGTTTTTTTAAATCTTATTTGTCTGAGTCTTTTCCCTGGCTTAGCTGGCTTTTGGGAACCTGTTCCCTATTCTGGGTTAACTTGCCCAACCCTTACGCAGAGGGAGGAGCTCAGTCCTACCTCGACTTGATGTGCCCTGCTATGTTCAAGCCCACCCATGAAGGAGTGGACACAGAGGGGGAGCGGGTGAGTGGGGAGGGCGGGGAGGGCACAATCTCGTCATGACCTCACAGGTACACTTTGATTTCCTGCATGAATGGCTAAGTTGTGCCGGAAGGACTCAGTTTGATATCAAAGTTGGAGACAAGCAAGGGCCACAAACCTCCAAGACATGGAGCATGAGAAATTGGATCTGGTGTCTGTAACTGAGCTAAGGAAACAGCCTCACTTGTCCTCTTAGTTGAATTTCTTAGCCTAGAAGAACTGTGTTCCCCGGGAAGTTTATTACTTCCACATTCTTTTTAGCCGGAGTATCTAACACCTCTTGGATGCCTCCTCTTTCTTGCTTCCTCTCCGCTGGCCAGACGCCTTACCTTAGGAGCCATGTACTACTGACTCATGTTTTCAAAGTCCCCCTTTACAGTCCCTCCCCCAGGTTCTGTTGTCCAGTCTCCACTCCTGTGACTTCTAGTGCTCCTCCACCCTTTCTCTCTTTGGGATGGGCTCCATTCATTGTTATCCTGACACTTCTCATTCACTGTGTCATGGGGAAGCAGCTTCTAATCTATCATCCTTTCCTAGACACTCCTGGCCTTTCATGAGTGCCTGTCAAACATTTGAATGAGCGTGAGTTATAAATGAAAATATACTGATAGACTGGTCAGTAAATAACATTTTACTACGGATTATTTATTGCTTGCAATATGTGCCGAACAAATATGCATTAGTCTTTGGACTAACTACATGTCTTCAATGTATTCCTTTCAAAAAAAATCTATAAAAAAATCTATAAAAAGTAATATATAAAAAAGTCTATAAAATATCTGTAAGCCATATGAGAAGCTGTATACATCGGTGGCTTTGTGCTCCTAGTATTTCTTTAATAAACAACATGGCTATTATTAACACGACTAAGGGTTATGTAACATTTGAGTAATTTAAGTCATGCATTATTTCATTGTGGATTATGCTTTCTTCCTGCAATATTGACATAGTGAGTCATGGTAGGATTTTGACACTGTCAAAGAACCAGAGCCCATTATGAGGCCATTATACTAATAACATATGACAACGAGTGAGACTGTGGAGTCGTAATGGATGCATAATGGATAATAAATGCTATTCTGAACAGTAATGGTCACTAGTGATTTTCCAGCAATAATATTCTCCCTCTGTTGGAATAATGTAACCGTAATGTCAAAAGCTGCCAGCAGTAGGCAGGGGCCACACTGTGTTTCCCGTTTGACACAGTTCCCTTGTCTAAAACCATCTCCTACCTAATTTCCTTTCTCTCTGCGTTAACCAAGCAGGAGAGTTCTTCTGACGGGTAGCGGTAGCTGAAGATGCAATGTCTTCTGAATGTGGTGTTTTCAATCTATTCAATAAATAAACCTCTCCCTATGAATAGACCAAATTCATAATTGATTTATTTTATGCAAAACACTGTTACAGTTCATTTGCCATAATCGACACGATTCCTCATTTCTGCCTAGACTCCTGGATAATAAAATGGTTTACACCACCATGTTTGCCTCTGCCCTAGAAAGGCTGCAGTGCTGGCCTCCATGAATGTGCTCTTATCCCATCTACCACCCCTCAGGGTCCTTGAATTTGCCTCAGAATCTTTGGCTGGCCGCTTCCTGCTGCCAGAGTGTGGTTGGGCTATCCCTTTGCAGGCTGTTTTGCTAATTGTGCCTAAATACTCCTGTGAACCACTCTTGGAGCTTTTGGTTGCCACCAGGCCCCCAAGTAGGACAGTGTGAACCCGCAGACACAAGCGTTGCCTAATTTTTCCACTGTGCGTCATCTTTTATCACCCCTAAGCCAATTTTGTGCTGAAATAGTGAGACTGTAGTGAAGCACAGTTTACTGTTGTTGCCTCCAAGTGTCACAGAGATCTCCCACTGTCCACCAATTCCTGGCCTAGACCTTCAACTTCCCTTTCTTGGGTGGTTTTACCCACTTCTGGGTGGCAAATTCTACCCATGTGTTCTACCAATGAGCTCTGTGCCCTCAGTTATCCGAGGCAGCTCTCTTGATAGAACTTTCTACAGAGATGGACATGTCCTCTCTCTGTTCTATTTTGATGAATACAGTTGAAATAGACATTGTATTGAACATCATAGCTATAGGGCATTTGGGAGCATGTAGGACAGAAGCCAGCACGTGTCTACCTTAAGAAGTGTTAGGTAAAATACTATCAGGGATGAGGAAGGGATATAAGAGAGGGCACTGGGGGAATAAATATGATCAAAATATATTGCACATATGTGTGAGCATCACCGTGAAACCTATTAACTTTCAAATTTAATATACAGCAATTTTCACAAGTAAAGAAAAATATTAAAGCCTCTGGTACAGCATGAGGTCATGCACACCCCTCAGGGTGGAACACTCTGTTATATTGGAATTCTTCCATAGTTAATTTCTTTGTCTTCTCTATCAGCTTGTGTCTCCGGGAAAGCTCTGTGCTATATCCTCTCTGTTACTGTGACGACCACAGCAGATTTTAGAAATCGAATATACAGTTCAGACCAGCGAGGAGCACTGGATAAACATCAGACAAAATTAGTAATTCCTCGGTGATTAATTTTCAAGCTTACAAATCATCTAAACATTTATATTAGCCATCCTATTCCTTCCCTAAAATATATTTTTGGTATTGAGAATGTCATAAACAACAGATGCTGCCTTGTCCAACGTAAGCAAGATGTCGGCACGCCCAGAACCGCGAGTGACTGGCCTGTCATTGCCCACAGTGAAAAGGCCAGGGGCCCTTAATTCAGTGCCTCCTCTGGCACGTGGTTGTTTCTTTCCGGTTCTGCCAGGTTTATAGAACTTCTTTAAAGTTACGGTGCTTGTAGACATTGATTTTGTTCAAGCTAAAGCAGGTGAATTGAGAAGGAGAAACAGGCCAAGGAATGAGCAAGGAAAAGCAGCAGTAGAGGTCGGCATTCTTTAGATCTGTGATGATTTTTAAAAAAAATATTTGTTATTCAGCCAGCTATTCAGCCAGCAATGAGAACATGGTGTATGCTGCAGTAGGAAAGAAAAGGGCGAATAATCCCACAAGACAGAGTCTTCCCTGAGATCACAGTGAGGGAAGTGCATTGTAAGGGATGGTGTTACGGGAGGTCCTTCCTCTCCTCCAGCCTATAGCCGCTGAGATACCAGCCCATTGGGGCGTGGTCTCTCTCCCTTTAAAAAAGCAGCTACTTCCCTTCTTGCTCTCTTCGCTTCCTGCTCCGTTTCCGGCGACTAGACTCCTTCCCGATTGCACAGAGGGCTGTGGTCTGGGACGGTCATCTGTAAGTGTTTTCCCCTTTAAATAAATACCACCCTATTGATCATAATTCCAAACTGGTGTGGCATTGTTTGCGACTTACGCCTTGAGGATGCAGGCTCTTTGGGTTTTTCCTCTGCTCAGCATCAGAAATATTTCACACAGGGAGCACATTGGGTGAGGAAGTGAAGCAGATTGATTGAGTTATAATAAGAGTTTAATTCCAGTTGAGTGTGAGTGGACCCAGCCATGAGTGATGTGTTGTAACATGAGGGCCTGCTTGTTGGGGTTTCTGTCCTGCCCAGTTCCCACAGCCGGTAAGCCCCCAAAGAAAATCACACAGGGAGTCTACATTAGGTTATAAACTGGTTGGCCCATTAGCTCAGGCTTTGTATTAGCTCTTATAACTTATATTAGACCATTATTCTAGTATATGTTAGCCGCATAGCTCAGTACCTTTTTCAGTGGGGCAGGTCACATCTTGCTTCTTCTGTAGTCTGGGCAGGATTGGGGAGGAATGGGCTTCCTCCTTCCCAGCATTCTCCTGTTCTCATTGTCCCACCTTTACTTCCTGTATGGTTGTCCCACCTATACTTCCTGCCTGGCCAATCAGCGTTTATTTAAAACATGATTGACAGAATACAGACAATTCTCCCACACCAAGCTGTGGTGCAGGGATCATATGTTAAAGTTGTGTTCCTCACATATTTACCATGGATATAAAATACCTACCAGAAAAAATTTAAGTGAGGAAATTAATATTGAGATGAACTTTACATAGTACAATAGCTTGAAAAAATGTAAAGTTGATATCCTTGGCAATGAGTGGCTAAGAGAAGATCACAGGCCACACATCTGAGCCCATCTCATGTGCACTGGGCTTCTGCCTATATTTGGGGGTTTCTGCCTATAAGTGAAGATTTGATTGCCTTAGATAAGTCAGAGAATAGCACTGAAAGGAAATGCATCTGCATCTTAGTCGGCTGTGCCTGGTGGAAACCTTGACCAAGAGGAGGTTGCGATGATCTACAGAGAATATTTGAGCACAAAGAGGCAGGAGCTGGATAGAGAGATGCAGATCAGGGGCGACCGGGACACACAGCTGGTCCCTTAGCACAGTTCACCGATGGGTAAGGAAGCAGTCGTAACTGTTGGTAGCTGGAATCACTGCCTGGATCTAGGCTCCTAAACTTAGCTTTGAGATCCCGCTCAGCCTTGCCTTGTGATCAACTTCTGATTTCGAAGGAATTTCTAAAAGAGCATTTAGCATGCTTCTTCGGTGGCAGGTAAAAGAAATCCAGGCTTAATATAGCATGAACCAACAAAAGCAGGGTTTCTTGGCCGATTTCTTGGCTCACTGGATAAGAAGGCATGTGAACTAGCCACAAGCATAGCTGGGTTCTGAATTTCAAATAAGTCATTCCATCATTCTGTTTTGCTCTCTCACATTCACATGCTCAATCTTTCATCTAGTCTAGTCCTGGGGATCAGTCCAAGGATGCCATGCATCCTAGGAAGGCTGGTCTGCCACAGACTATTCACCCAGCCCACTTTTGCTTTTTTTTTTTCTTTTTAACTTTGATAGAGGTTTTCACTAAGGTGCCCAGGTTTGCCTTGAACTTCGATCCTCCTGCTTCATCCTCCTGAGCACTGTTACTGGAGGTCCATGCCACCGAGCCTGCACTTCTGCTTCTTCCCCGCCCCCCCTGGAATTTGTCTGAGTCTTGCAGATTTCTTAGTGTTGTTGGGCTAACTTTTCTCTTGAAATTGGGCTTTCTCCATTTGACTGTGAAAGACAGCCAACAGTGTTATACTCGTGGCATCCCAGACTCTGCTGGCAACTGTCCATTGCTCAAGTGGGAGGAACATGAGGAGGAGTGATGAGCGTGGAACCAATCCCTGGCCTATCCCTGTGGCCGCAATGCTGATTAGCCAACTCTCCCCTGTGGTAGAGCTATAGAAAGAGGCTCAGTCAAGGCTACCAGTAATGGTAGAAGTCTATGTCTCCAGGGAGGACAGATCACATGACATGTTAAGCCAGAGTGCTCCTCACCTCTATCGCTGGCAATTATCTCTGCCACTCTGCAGATCTTCAAGAGTGAGGTCTTAAAGCAAGACCATTGCTCCATCCCCGTCTGATACCTCTAGGCTTATTACCAAGATAATAAGGGGCTCTGACCTCACAGGCTTTGCACTAAAGCCTCTTACCGCCTGTTTTGAACATTTCCATCCCTAGAAGAGGATTAGAGTTTTATACCTTAAAGTCTTTGGGCATTTTCTTTTGGATAGATAGCTGGTTAGAAACAAACACACTTTATAAATGATAGGACTTTAGTGAATAGTTATTTGGTTCAGAAATTGAACCAGAGGTTAAAGCTTTGAGAGATCAAATTAGCTGTTTTCAGGGTCATTATATGACACTCCCCAGGTTCTGTTTACAGAAGTTTAGTTAGGCGCGAGCTGGTGTTTCCAGTAGTACTGGTGATAACAGATGCTCCGATGACCGTGTTGTGAGGCTGGCATCCTCCTGCATGTGCTGTAGCTGCTCGGTGTGTGGCTATTGGACAAGGACATGAGAAGAGTCACAGAGAGATGCTAAAGGAAGGAGCAGACACTGGAGTAAGCATTTGCCGATGCTACACCTGTCTCCTGACATAGAGTCTACTAAATATGGGTTTGAGTTTGCAGAGATCTGGAAATTTCCTGTGCAAAATTCCATTTTGTTGTTCCAGCATGGGAAACGGGTTTCCGGAGAGGTGAATAAGGCCAATCAGATAAGCAGCTGGCATCTACAGAAGTTAAACTCTGAGGAGCCAATAAAGCACAGAACCTAAAGAATATCTTTCCCTCAGCAACAAAGTATTTTATCCTTAAGGTTGTTGTTGTTGTTGTTATTGTTTTAAGTAAAAATACATTTCAGTGGTTTTTCAACTGAGAAACTGCGGTAAGATTCTTTGTGGGTTTGCTGTTGGCATACATTGGCGTCTGTGTCCTTAGACAGTTTGAGGTTCGTAAGTAACTGACTCATTCCATCCTGTCTGCCGGAAGTGCAGCAGACTGCAGATCCTGCCAGCCATACATAAATAGCTGAACATAAAGTCCAGGCAGGTGAGTGAGCTCTCACCAAGGCCTGGTAATCCTGTGAGTAAGAGGCTGAGCAGGCATGATATTAGACAGATGCCGTGCAGAATGCAGGGCCACGGGATACCTAGGCCTCCACACTTGAGGTGCCCAGAGTCCCTACGTTAGATTTCCACCTTCCCCCTGAGAACAATGCTGGCTGTGGGAGAGCAGCTTCCACTGTGATCTCCTGTCAAATCTTAAAGTTCCCAATCCCACGTCACTACAGAAGATGTTGTTTTCCTTTATGACATGATAATATCATCAACTGTAATCATGACTGCCCAAAGTGCCTGGTCTAGGTGAGGCATGTTTATAGATCACAGCTGGTGGCTAGAAGCCTCACACTTGGCCAAATCTGTCATCATCACTTCTATTCTGTAGGTGAGAATGTCGAGAGGTGGGCAAAGTCCACTGCTTAAGGTCCCTGAGCTAGTTAGGGTCGCATTGTGGATTTCTTTTAAAGACAAAGTACTAGTATTTTATAGACAGCGATTCCTACCGCCTTGCCTGTGACAGGCCGATCTTGGAAGCAGTGCTCAGTCTGCTTGTCACTGAGGCCTCTTCTCTGACCCAAGGTCCAGGAAGACTGATAAATGCTGACAACCCATCCAGCCTTCCTTTGTGATCCTCCAAGTCATTGTTTCTGTATCTGTTTCCCCGATGTATCCTCACACAAAGGGAATGCTAGCCTCTGTCCTCCCTGCCAGCCCATTGTCTCTCATTCTGCCTGTGACCTGGAACTGAGAGTTAAGGACCTTGGATCCTCAGAAGAAGGGATAGATACATCTGTGAGACATTCGCCATGCCTGACTGTGAAGTGTGTGGCTGTTCAGTGCACCGTGCTTTGTTTTATATTGGTGGTAATTGTGATCGCTTGATTGACTCTATTGGAAAAAATTTTAAAAAGAAATGGAATACTCATGATTGGCGGTATTTAGAAGCCAAGTGATATTCATTCTCAATATGATGTTGGGCCAGATTTTAGAATCGGCTCTTTCAGGCTTCCTCTAGGAGTTTGATGGAGGAGGGTCATCTGTCTGTGTGTTACTTTCATTGGTTAATAAAGAAACTGCCTTGGCCTTTGATAGGACAGAAAATTAGGTAGGCGGAGTAGATAGAACAGAATGCTGGGAAGAAGGCAATGAGGCAGACGCTATAGCTCTCCTCTCCAAGATGGACGCAGGTTAAGATCCTTCCCGATAAGCCACCACCTCGTGGTGCTGCACAGATTATAGAAATGGGCTAATCAAGATGTGAGAATCAGCCAATAAGAGGATGAAACTAATGGTCCAGGCAGTGTTTAAAAGAATACAGTTTCTGTGTAATTATTTTGGGTAAATCTAGCCAGTGGCTGGGAGCTGGGCGACGGGAAGCAGCTCGCAGCTCCATCTACAGGAGTTGCTTTCCTTATTCAAGTTATGGGACGTATGCTGATCTTGTGTAGTGGATGCGCTACTGAATTCCATGAGAGCATGAGCAGACTCCATAGGCGGTAGATTTAACACTCATGCTGCCTAAAGTGTACACATCTGCAGTTCCTGTGACTTTTTCCTAATAAAGAACTTAAGTGGCTCCATTGTGTTTTCCTCTCCTGACTTAGCTTGGAGATGTCTGGCTGGGAAGCGTTCTATGGGGTGTACTTTCCTCTCCCCACAAAGCTTCAATGTCTGGAGACTGTCTTCTCCTTTATTTCCTGGTGTGGCTTTGGTCAGGTGACAGGAGTTGGGAGCTGGGAGTGTGCGCTGAGGAGTAACTGAGCACATTGGAGAGTGACCCTTGTCCCTAGAGCATGACCTCCACAGGCTGCCTCGCTTCCATCCCTGAAGACCAGAGGACAGCTCAGGTACACATCTGCACACTCTGCCACTGCTCCCTCCTAGAAACCCGTGGGGACAGAGGGCATCAAACCCATTAGCCCTGTATACCTCAGTTTACCAAGGACTCCAGGGTCTTAGTTCACCCCTAAATTATCCCATGATCTTTCATCCTGTGTCCTGTGCCCTCTAGAGTCTTTTCTCTGACCATCCTCCTCACTTTCTACTATAGATAAGACCTGGGTCTCCCAGTGGACCTGGCTTCTGCATCCCTCACATAGATGGGATAATGCAGGAGGTGTCTACCCTATAATCCCGACTGCCTCTTCTTTCCCTGTCCCGTCTCACTCTGGCTGCGAATGTCATTCCTGTAAACTATTTCCTCATTTCTTCTGTCCCCAGTAACCTAGCAGTGTCTTTTCTTCCTTGGTTATCTTCCTGCCTGCTGTGGGCATTGTTACGAAGCTCCTCAATTTTTGTTCTCAGGGGGTTTCTTTTTCTAAATCGGCTTGAAAAATGAGTGAGGTTTTGACAACTTTTTTATTTTGGTTGTTTACTGTCTATTCCTTCTCTCTTCCCGTCTCCCTGTCTCTTTCCCCACTGTATCTTTTTATTACCAGTGCTCTCCTGTGGTTTCATTGTCCCGTCTACCTCCTCTCTTAAAGCCTGTGGTTTTCCTCACAGCTCAGTAGACCCCTTTAGAGTTTCCTGCCTCTACACGTACCATTGACATGTGAAGGTGCATGTTAAATACCTAGAGGCTGCAATCCACATGTGAGAGACAGCTTTTAGTGTTCGTCTTTATAAGCCCAGGCTATCATGCTTAAACTTCTGTTTTCTAGTTCTACCCATATTCCTATAGGAATAATCATTTCATTTTGCTTTATGGTTGAATAAAATTCCATTGTGTATACGTACCAGATTTTCATTATCGATTCTTCTGTTGATTGACATCTAGGCTAATTCTATTTTCTTGTGTCAAGAGCAGTAATAAACATGGCGATACAAATGTCTCTGTGGGTAGGATACAGAGTCCTTTTGGTATATATCTAGAAGAGGCACGGCTGGGTTGTAGAAGTTTCTGTTGTTTGTTTGTTTTGTGTTGACACCTCTACTCTGGTTTCTGGAATGGTTCTGTTAGTTTTTATTCCTGGCAACAGTGGGTAAGGCTTCCTCTTCCCAACATCATTCCCAGCGTTTGTTGTTTTTTCTTTCTTGGTGGTGTCCATCCTGACTGGGGTGAGGTGGAACTTCAAAGCAGATTTAATTTGCATTTTACTGAAGGGTGACTGTGTTGAATACTTTTACAAATATCTATTGGCCACTTGGATTTCTTCCTTTGACAACTGTGCATTTTGCTCATTTATTATAGGCAGTTTTGTTTTCCTCGTGCTTAATTTTTACAAGTCTTTATATATCCTAGTATATATATATATACCGTGTATATATATATATATGTTCTAGGTAGATATGTAGAATATATCTTCATATATTCATAGATACTAATAATTGGGAGTAGAGCTGGCAGGTTATTTTTTTCCTGCTCTATAAATTTTCTCTTCAGTTTGTTGATAATTTTATTTGCTGTGCAGAAGGTCTTAAATTTCATATAATCTCATTTGTCAAATCTTGGGCCTGTTTCCTGTGGTGTTGGGATTCTATTCAGAAACCTATTACTGGTACTTATTTTCTACAGTGTTTCCCTTAGCAGCTTCAGTGTTTGTGATGTGAAATCAAGATATTCAATCTGGTTGTTGAATTATGTCCAGGCTGAGAGATATGAGTCTTCAGCCCAATTTGTTAAAAAGGTTCTTTTTCCAGTGCCTGTTTTTGTAAAAACTATGTATCCAATCTTGGGATTGTCCTGGGTTCACATTTCCTTAGTTGGTCTATGCAAAAGTTTTTGACTTTCATAGTTTGATTTTTGTATGCTATTAATTTACTTAAAATATCTATCAGATCCAGGTGACCTTTGGTGGAGTCTGTCAAATCTTTTAATTATAGAATCATGTCATCTGCAAATAAGGATAGTTGAACTTCTCCAAATTTTATCACTTCTGTGTTCATATCTTATACTCTGGTTGAATCTTTAGCGCTCAAGGAAACACCATTGGAACTGGTGGGCACCCTTGTTACTGTCTACCTTTAGAGAGAATGGTCTCAGGTTTTCACCATTCAGTGGAATGTTGGGTATTATTTTGTCTTATGTAACCTTTATTATGTTATGGTAGCCATCTATCCCTGTTTTCTTGAGGATTTTATATGAAGGAATGTTGTATTTTGTCTAATTCTTTCTGCATCATCAAGATATTTATGAAATCTGTGTCTGTAGATGCCTGAGATGAAACTTGGTTATGATTTATTTTTTTAATATATTCTTGACTCATCTGGCTTGTGACTATTTGTAGATTTTAAAACCCTTGTTCTTCAGGGAGGGTGGTATATAGTGTTGAACTTTTGTTGTATGTTATCTGAATTTGGTATCAGAGATACATTGCCATCTTTGCTTAATGCAAGGTTTGAGAGTATTCTCTCTGCTTCAATTTTGTGGAACAGTTTGGGAAATGATAATATTAGATATCCCTTGGAACACTGGATGGAAATGAACAGTAAACACATCTGGTCCTGGACTTTCCTATGTTGAGGGACTTTTAATTTCTGATTCCATCTTGTTGCTGGTTATAAGCCAATTTATATCACTTATATCTCCCACCTTTAATTTTGGTAGGCCATATCATTTAGAAATTGATCTTTTTCTTCTAGATTTTTCAATTGGTTGGAATTTCATTTTCAAAATATTGCCTGAAGATTTTCTGTATTTCTTTGAAGTATTATTTTTAACAATTCTCTTTGTCTCTCTAAGTCTCTCTAATCCATCCATCCATCCATCCATCCATCCATCCATCCATCCATACATACATACATGTGTGTTAGTATGGTTAGGAATTAATACATTTTGTTAACCTCTAAACATTTTAAAAATTTATCATTGTTACTGTGTTCTCAAAAAGTCTGTTTTGGCCTGTGTGCTGTGGTGTGCATGTGGGGTCTAGGTCAACTCTATAGAGTCAGGTCTTGCCTTCTACTTGATGTCAGTTACATGGCTAGGGCTCATACTACTGAGCCCTCTCGTTATTCTTTTGGAAGAGACAGCTCTTTGTCTGACTAATTTTAGGTATTGTTTATTTAATCTCTATTTCATTAATTTTTGCTTTAATATTTATTACCTTTTGACAGTTCCTGCACTTCATTTTTGCTTTTTTTCTAAAAATTTCAGATGTCTTATTAGATTATTTATTTGAGATTTCTCTGGTGTTTGATTGTGACCATATGTAAGTTTTCCTCTTACAACTGCCTTGATTCTATCCGAAAGGTTTCAGGAGGTTGTTTCACTTCTGTTTGACTGTAGGAATGTTTTTTATTTCTTTTGTGATGTCATCAATGACCATCTGCTGATTAAAATGTATGTGATTCTGTTGACAAGTATTGGTGTGTTGTCTGAAGTCAATCTTGCTATTTATTTCTAGTTTTATTGAATTCTGTGGTCTGACAGGACAAAGGGAATTATTTTGGGTGCTGTTTGTGTTTGTTAAGGCTTCCTGTACAGACTATAATATGCTCAATTTTCAAGAATTTCTGTGTGCTGCTGAGAATAATATGTATTTCCTATTTGTTCAATGGACTTTTCTATAGGAATCTGTCATTGTATGTTACCTTTGGGCTCCTAGTTTTCTTTAGAGATTTGTATTTGGATGATATATGATATTTAAGTATTGAAGTCTTCTATTATTATTGTACTTGGACCATTTTGTCTTTTATGTCTTTTAGTGTCTGTTTAATGACCCAATATCTGGCCCATAAATATTTGCAATACCTGTGTTCTCTCTATAAATACTTTTCAATATGTCATAGCCCTCTTTATTTCCTCTGACTAGTCTTTGTTTGAGATTTGCTTTTCTGGCTGTGAGAACTTCTAGTCCAGGGGGTCTGACACATCTGCGTATTTAGGAGCTGGGTTTCTAAACTTTTCAGGCTATTTGTGTTTCTTTTCTTTCCTTACTTTCTTTTTTGAGACAGCAGATGGCTCAGTAATGTTTTCAAACCTGGTCCATTTTTTATTTGATTTTGAAGTGATTGGTAAGTTAGGACTATTTTTATTCAAGCCTGTAATTAAGAAGGGCTTCTTGATGCTTATTAATTTGTGGCTTTAAATTTTGGTTGGCCTGATAACCATTGGTTCTTGAGTCTTCTCTTAGTAGTGTTGGATGTTTCTTGTGTTTAACATTATTGATTCCTTCATCTTCTCTGTTCAGATTGCTTTCTTGGATTATGTTTTGTCCTGCATTTAAAACATTTAATTGTGTGGATGTGTGTTATGCGTGTATTTGCACATGTGTGCATGTGTTTTTGGTGTGTATGTGTGTATGTGTATAGGAATGTCCATTGAAGCTACAGGCATGAGATTCTGTGAAATTGGAATTACAGGTGACTGTGAGCTGCTAGACATGGGTGCTGGGAATCAAACTTGAGTCCCCTGGAAGAATAATACATACTCCTAAGCATTGGGCCATCTCTCCAATTCCTTGCTCTGCATCCATATATGTAAAATTTTCTTTCTTCTTTTTCTGTATATATTCTGCATTCAGTTCTACATTATTTGTTGTAATCGCACTGACTTGCATTTGTCTTTAACCATTCTTATTTGTGTCTGTTTTAATGGATAATTTTTCTAGGCATATCAATCTCTGCTGCTATTTATTTTCTAGGCATGGGATATAGCATTTCATGCTTTCCAAGACATTAAGGTTGTTCACAGCATGTCTTAAATGTTTCTAATATTTCTGCTTGTAAACACTAGTGACCATTTTTCCCTTAATACTTTTTTTTGGAACCCCTCTTAGAACTAGCTCTTGTATACCAGGCTGACCTCGAACTAACAGAGATCTGCCTGTTTCTGCCTTTCAAGTGCTGGGATTAAAGGTGTGCGCCACTACCCGACTCCATTAAAGCTTTTAATATTGTTTGTTTGCTTTGTACTTTTGACATTTTGACAATGATGTGCTGTGAAGAGTGTTCTCTCTCTCTTTCCTCCCTTGTTCCTTCCTGCCTTCCTTTCTTCCTTCTTCCTTTCCTTTTTTAAACATGATCATATCTATTTGTAAATTTTAAATATTTCTTGGTTTAAAATAGCTATTTATTTCTCTAGTTTAGGAGAAATCTCACCCAAAATCAGCTTTTTCTCTCACATGAAATGTTAGGTTCAGTCTCTCTGAGTGTTCAAGACTTCTTGGAAATTTTGGTTGTATTCCCTGTCTTTTACGTTTGTCTGTGTGTGTTACTGTTTTGATCTATCCTTCACCTCTGATCCTCTTTTTGGCGATTGGGGTTGGGGCCTGGTCTTATATTTTGATGCTGCTGTCCATCATGTTATTTACTTGATTTGTTCAGTTTTTCATTTCCAGAATTTCTGTTTTGTTCATTTTCAGCGTCTGTTTCTTTGATGATTTTTCTCCTCTGTGTGGTAAAAATTATTCTTCTAACATATGGATTCTTCTTCTACTTCGGTAATCTTTTTATTTATATCTTGAAATGATTTCAAAAGTTTCTTTTCCATGACTCACATTCATTCTTTATTTGTTTAAGTCTTGTAGTCGGCCTTTAAGCCATTTTAAAAGTAGGACTTGAAAATGGCAGTTCAACAGTGCTGTAATCTTTGCTTTCAGTCTTGAGTCCTGGTATAGTTGTAATAATGAAATGTCATCTTTTTTGTTGTTATTTCTTTAGTATGTTCTTGGAATCTTGTTTGCATGTACATATCATTTGGTTTATAGTGTTTCTCTTCTTTGATACTCTGTATTTGTGTTGTGTGTGTGTGTTCTTTTGTTGTGTTGTTTAGATTGTGTTCATGGGGAAGCTGACTACAGAAATAACTGTTAGAGTTTTACAAAAGTCTCACAGTTAACTATCAGAGAAGATACTGGAATTGGACTTGTATGGTGTAGGATGTTTTATAAAAAGGAACAATACTGTCCTTCTTGCCTTTTTCTTTCTTCCATTATGAGCTCATGCATAGTAGACTCAAATACAGGTAAAATCTCATTCTTCACCATTCCATTCATTGTGTTTCTTCTTGGAGTCACTGCTCTGGGAGTGCTGACTCTCCTCTGCTCTGTCCCTCTTTCTGGAACAAGGAATGGCCAGAGAAATGGTTCCCTGCCTTGCAGGGGTGCAGATGTTACCTGAGCTTGGTGCTCAGTGGGGGTCATATACTTCCCTAACGCCTAAATTTCCATTCTTCTAGTTCACTATTTACATCCTTTATCTCTCCCACCCTATCCTTACTCATTCTGTTCCCCCCCATCCAGAGGAGTGAAACAATCAGAGAGGAACTCACTCCCACTGCAGTATCACCTGTACCTGTCTGCCTGTCACACAAGAGGACCACATTTCCTGTCCTCATACACCAACTCTCCACATCCCCCACAGAAAGTACCATCCTTTGCATCAAATCCCAACTTCTGCCACTTCATCCCCATCTCTCAGCTCACTGTTTTCCCATTCCCAAATTGTTCCCACTAGCAAACAAGAATCGCCTTCCTCTTGACATCCTAGAAGCATCATTGCAGTAACTCTACTTCTCTTTTCATTTTTTGTTGGTGGTTTGCTTTATTTTTTGTTTTATTTTAAAACTATCTTACATAACAATCCCAGTACCCTCTCCTTCCCCCCTCTCCTACTCCCCCTAGCTTCTTATCTCCCCAATCCCCATCCACTTCTCAGAGAAGGTAAGGCTTCATCAGGAGTCAACAAAGTCTGCCCCATCACTTGATGCAGGACCAAGATCCTCCCTCTTGTATCTAGGCTGAGCAAGGAATCCCTCTATAGGGAATGGACTCCAAAGAGTCAGTTCATGCACTAGGAATAAATACTGGTTCTACTGCTAGTGGTCCCACATACTGTCTAAGCCACACAGCTGTCACCTCCATTCAGAGGGCCTAGTTCAGTCTTATGCAGGTGCCCAGCTATTAGTACTGGGTCAGTGAGTTCCCACCTGCTGGGGTCAGCTGTTTCTGTGGGTTCTCCCATCATGGTCTTAGTCCCTATGCTCATATTATCCCGCCTCATTCTCTATGACTGGACTTCAGGGGTTCATCCCTGTGCTTAGCTGTGGATCTCTGCATCTGCTTCCATCAGTTCCTTTGGAAGTACTTTAAAAGAAAATCTTTAGAAGAATTGTCTGTATTTCTGCTGACATTTTTTCCCTCCTTGTGATGGCCAAGAAACTGCACACCTAGGTTCTAATCTGTTAGTAGTTCTTCTCAGGGTCCATTTATTGATTGTAAAGATTCCTTCTCTCTTTATGCTCCAGGCCTTGACATTGTCTGTTTCTCTCCTTCTTCAACTATGATCATTCCCTTGTTGACGTTCTATAAATAGTATCTACATATTGATGAACTACAAGCTATGCATCAGTCTGTTTCATTACCATTCCCCTATATAGTCTAACAAATGTCCCAACCTCAAGCTGTCCACAATCTTGAAATGCTATCTCTTTAAACAGTCTTTCTACCGCCTTACCCATCTCAGGCAATGACTGTTCCATTCCCTTCTTGGCTAAGTCAAGGGCCTGCAGCCATCACTGACTTCTCTTCTGCTCTTACCCTAAGCTCCCGGCAAGTGATTGACTGACACTTTGCCATGCGAGAAAGTCTCTTTCTACCACTGGTGTGGATTCCACTCTGATCCAGGCCCCAATCATCTCTCATCTTGAGTGTCATGATGGTTACTGCCTGCTCTTTCAGGTCCCAATCTAGCCATTGTCATAGTCTTTAGGATCCCCAAAGCAAGTGACAGTGACTCTTGTGAAATCTACTCGGATCAGCTGCTTCTCTGTGCAAGCCCGCTGCTCTCTCTGGTTCTCTGGGAAGCAAAGCCCAAGTCCAATAGCACTGACTGTAGGTATGGGGTTGTGTTTCCTCTCTGCCTTTAGTGCTTCCCAGTCTCTCACTTGTTTCCTGTTCTTCAGCTAACCTGCCCTTCTTGCTGTTCCAGGGCATGTCTGGTTGTCAGTATCTTTTCCCTGGCTCTTTCTTCCCATTTTCAGCTGTCTCTTCCCCACATAAGAAAACTTCTGTCTTTCCTAGCCCATGTAAGTGTACTACAAACACTTACTTTAAATTTCAATAAACTCTACTGGCATACTCTTACTTCTCCATATCTACCTTCTTTTTATTTCTGTTTAATATGTTAAAATTCCTTTATTTGAAAGTGTCTGATGATTCTTAATAGAATTCAATCCTAAATTGCAAGGAAATTCTCTACCTGCTCTTTCACTGATATTTTGTCCCAGATAGATGATTCATGTGCCCTTAACATTAGTGGAATAAATGAATGTTTAGAGCTTTATCAGTAAATTCTCAGCATCTATTCAAAAGGTAAATGTATCAAAATGGGATATATATACATATTATACGCTATATATATGTTTGTAAGTCCATTTTCTTATATATTTGAAAGATGATTTATGTGATTTATCTCATAAATCTTATATATAATTCAATGAAATGATAGCAAATAGGAAGTCAAAATAGAGAGCATTACCGTAACTTGGACATTTTTCTTAAAGCTTCCCTGGCATTACAACTTTTCTCTTTTTCACAGGTAGCATCTTTCAGATGTCTGTTTCACAACAGGGAGTGCATGCCTGCTCCTGCATTTCTGCTCGGATATTATGCCAGCCTTCCTTGGTTGCACAATTTCGTTTCCTGCCTACCTCTAGATTTTTAGCAGGAATACAACAGATGCCTCTGAGCCTTGCTTTTCCTTCAGTCCCCCGAATCTCTGTACCTTCATTTTTAGGCTCCCTTGTGCCCTCCATCCATGTATGGAATTATGTGTGTTGATATTCATCTTAAATCTGGGGGTTCATCGAACTCTGATGCTGCTCCTTTTCTGTCTCCTCTCCTTGAGGGATGTTAGTTAGACAGGCTAGACTGTTAGAGAGTGTCCACATGTCTCATGGTCTCTTTATGTCATCTCTTCCTAGTTATTTTTGTGCTTTAATTCTGCTCAGTTGTTCTTTGTGCCAACGGTTCGTCCTCCTGCCAGTGCTAGGCTACTGGTATTCTCTCTCAGGCAATTTTTAGTTTCAGATTTGGAAAATTTAGTTGTTGTATTTTGATTCTTTAACAGATAGTAGATTTATGTTGAATTATCTGAATGTTTTCATACATTTAGTTATGTTTTTATGGTAATTTGTATGTGGAATTTGTTTCCAAAATTTAATGACCTTCCTTACTGATTTCAGTAACTGCACCAATGGGTTTTCCTCTATGGCTGTATCTCAAGGGCATACCATGTCCTCGTTCTTGGCATGCTTCATGTTTCCTTCAGAGATATGTAATAGATACTGCATTGGAAAGAACCATAGAAACAGGAGTAGATATAATTTTATATCAAAGTGGCCAGGACATTTCTCCTGCTAAGTATTAAAGTGAGGGGCTGTAATAGGTTGGATGATGACCTTCCCTGAGTCTGTGCCAAAGCCTTACTTCTAAATATCCGAAGTTATGACCCGACTTGAGCAAGGACATTCACAGATGCAATTAAATGAAGACCTTGAAATGGGATCACCATGTGTTTCATGAGGGGCCCTAAACCCAGTGAAAAATATCCTCAGGAAAGGTTCAAGGGAACGACAGAGAGGAGGAGCGTGGATGTGTAAGGACAGGACGGAGAACAGAACGTCTGAAGTAGCACCTGAAGCCCAAGGGATCCAGGACAAGTGAGGTGATTTTCTCTAGAGCTTTGCAAAGAATGTGGACCTGCAGCACTTCTTTCAAAGCCCGAGCCCAGAACTGCACGAGGATGGGTGTTGGCTGGCTACAGCCACCAAGTGTGTGTGAGTTGTCACAGCAGAACGAAAAGGCTCATTCAAAAGCTGACCACACAGACACAGGCGGGAGCTGAGCCAGCCTGGGGTGGTTTAATCTTAGGTCTCCTGCGTCAAGCACATTGAAAAACTGAACTTTCCTTAGATCGTGACAGCCTCTGCCTTGTGGTCTGATGACAGAGAGATGTCCAGGATAGCAGGAGTTCTCTTACAGCTACTGACCTTTGGCTGATCAAACAAGGAGGCAATTTCTGAGGTGATTCCTCCCCACAGTGTTCGGTAACTCCATGGCCATCACTTCTCTGGCCCCATTTGTTCTGTAGCTGGATTAGTTCCTCATCCAGCACCAAACTCAACAAAAACTTCAGGGTGGATGTAGTAACCTCCCTTAGCTCAATCAGGAAAGGATAATACCTTCTTTCCTTCTCTTAAGGGCATTCTGCCTGCTGGGAACCCTAATTTTCCTTACAAACTTCCAATTCTAAGCTTCTTGTTTTAAGGTATTTTGTACTTGTGATACATCTACTTTGCTTGTCTTGAAGTTCAGCATCCTACCTCTTCTACTTTGCTTCCTGGTGTTGTGATGAAATACCTGACAAAAGCAGCTTCTGGAGGAAAGGGTTTGTTTGGGAACTGGGATCCAAGTCAGTAAAGGCATGGGAGAAGACAGGGTCATTCATACACAGGACACACAGAAAGAACGAGAAGTGGAGAGAGGCTGTAAACCCATCTCTGTTGACATAATTCCCCCAGCAAAGCTACACCCTTTGAAGGTTCCATATCATTACAAGCAGGGACTAATTCCTCCTATGGGGAGCAATTATTACTCCCCATTATTATTAATCACCCCAAAACAGACCCCTGTAAGATGTGGTGTGGTGATATTTTGTTTGTGACCTAACAAATAAAGCTTGCCTGAAGATCAGAATGCAAAGCTAGCCACTGGTTCCCTTTAGGACAAGAAATGGTGACCCACACCTTTAATCTTAGCACTCAGAAGGGAGAAGCAGAGAGATCTTCAAGTTCAAGGCCAGCCTGTGCTACATAAGATTGATCCAATCTAAAAGAGAAACAGAGCCAAGCAGTAGTAGTTCATACCTTTAATCCCAGTATTTGGGAACCACATGACTTTAATTCCAACACTAGGGATGAAGAGACAGGAAGGGACATGGCTGGGCGGAGAAAGGAATATAAGGAAGGAGGAGATAGGAGCTCAGCACATACAGTCTGAGGATTTTTAGAAACAGAATTGCCCCTTTGGTCTGAGGATTCAGTAGAGGTAAAAGGTCTCTCTAGTGCCTGGCTTCTTTACTTCTCTGATCTTTCAGCATTTGCCCTGATATCTGACTCCAGGTTTTTATTATTAAGACCAATTAGAATTTGCACTACAATTTGGGGATTATAGAGTTAGAGCATTGACTCATAAACTTCTTGTTTAAGTGCATTTAATTGATGCATGCATATCAATTATACATATTTGTGAGAATAGGTACTGTCTAAAGCAAGTCAAGCGTGTCTAGATAATTGGTTATCATTTCTTTGTGTTGAGAACACTTAAATTCCTTTCATCTAAGTTTTGGATACACGTGATTTTTTTTATTTTTATTTTACATCCCAGTTATGACTTCCCTTCCCTCCTCTCCTCAAAGCCCCCACTCCCCGTTCCCATCCCCCAATCCACTCCTCTTTAGAAAAAAGCAGGTCTTCCATGAGCATCAACAAAGCATGGCATATCCAGTTATAGTAAGACTGAACACCTCCACTTACACTAAGGGTGGAGTAAGGTCCCAAAAGCCAGAAAAGAGTCGGAGATAGCTCTGGTTTCCAGTATTAGGAGTGCCACGAGAGACCAAGCTACAGAATTGTAACAGATATGCACAGTGCCTAAGTCAGTCCCAAGCAAGTTCCCTGGTTGTCAGTTCAGTCTCTGTGAGCCCCTCTGAGCCCAAGTTAGTTGATTCTGTGAGTTTTCTTGTGATGTCCTTGACCCCTCCAGCCCCTACAATTCTTTCTCCCCCTTTTCTGCAGGGTTACTGAACTCTGCCTAATGTTTGGTTGTGGCTCTGTAACGGTTTCCATCAGTTGCGGGATGAAGCCTCTCTGATGACAATTGGGCGAGGCTCCAATCTGGTCACAGGAGATGGCCAGTTCAGGCTCCATATCTGCTACTGTCAGGAATCTTAGCTGGGCCCATCCTTGGAGACTCCAGGGAGATTCCCTTGCTCCAGGGTTTTCCCTGACACTGAAATGATCCCCCTTTCCAGCAGTCTCTTTCCGACCTCCCTCTCCTGTCCCTCCTACTTGAATGTTCATGTTCCCATCCCTACCTGCCCTCAGTCCACTCATGAAATCTCTTCTACTCCCACTTCGCAGGAAGATCTGGGTGTCCCCCCCCCCCCCCATGAACGCTCCTTGTTCCCTAGTCTCTTTGGGTCTGTGGGTTGTAGCATCTTAATCCTTTATTTTACAGCTAACATCCACTTATGAGTGAGTACATACCACGATTGTCTTTCTCGATCTGGGTTACCTCACTCAGGATGATTTTTTTTTCTACTTCCATCCATTTGCCTTCAAATTTCCTGGTGTCCTTGTTTTTAACAGCTGCTAATTCTTCACTAGGTCACACGTGATTTCTGTCATTAAACCTCCTGACAACCACAGAATTGTCCCCAACCATAGCTTAGTTCCCATTGGTCTGCTTGTCTTTCTGTGCCTGGCATATTTCCTCTAACACAATGGTCTGCAGCCCCATCTATGTGGTTGTGAGGGATAGGATTTCGCTATTTCTGTGACTACCTAGCATTCCACTATGCATATGTCACAGTCATCACCAGTTGATAGACACTAGGTTTTTATTTACTAGTGTAAATAACACTGTGATAAAAATGGAAATACTGCCGTTTCGCTGACATGTTGATTTGATTTCCCTGTGTGTATCTAGATACGGAAAAATGGATCATATGGTACTTCTCTTTTTTCTTCTCTTTTCTGTTCTTTTTTTTGAACTGCCATACTGTTTCCCAAATAGCTGTAGTACCCTTCCTTTCCAAGCTCCTCCCTTTTCACACCTTCAGGGATCTATCTTCTTGTTAGCCTTTCTGTTAAGAGCCTCTCTTACTGGGGTAAGGTGATATACCTCAGTGTGGGCTTCATTCACACTTTCCTGACTGAGCACTTTTTAAAAATACCATTGAGTGTTTGTATATACTCTTTTCTATCATGTTTTAATATGGAATATGTTAGGCAGCACTTGTATGTGTAATAAGTATCTGTATGATTAGAAATATATCCAGCTAAGTATCCCCACCACCTTCTGCTATCCCTGGGGTTCAGTAGGGCTTGTGTATATCCTCTGGGAAGACAATTATTCATAACTAGAGATTTGTGTCCTAAGACTCCAAAGGAGAGAAGTATGAGGACAAATTACTAGCCATCAAATATTTGGGGATGTAAACAGAAATTTTGGAAAAAAATTCAGCTAGAAAATAGTAAATTTTTTGCTCTGGTCTAGATTAGTTAAGCAAACAATTTTCTATAGATGATTAGATCTGTGGCTAATGCTTTTATTTACATAATGCTTACCACCCTGGTCTACAGAATTTTAGAGAAGAGACCCAGGCTGTGAATGATTGCCTGGGCCTTTTTCTTGTTTGCTTGGTCTATATCAAGAGATTTATTGGTCAAGTATAGTTTCATCAAAAATAAGTTAAATTTCGACATTTATGCAAACTGATATAGGAAACCATATAAAGGCATTCATTACAAACATCCCATCTCCTTTCTTACTTGAAAGTTGTTTTCTGCCTTGAACATGGCTTGTTTTCCATAGAAATCAGTGTGTTTTAGGGCCCATTGTTCGGGTTGCTGTGACTCCTTGGCTAAAGATAAAGTCAAAACACTGCTGCAGTCAATGGAACACGTTCCTGCTTCAGAGGGATTGGTCTATGTTAACACGAGCTCTGGGGAGAATTGGTATTAATAACATAGTTTAAGCCATATCGCCTTCTTCCTCAGAAGCGGCATGTATTGTCTCTAATGACCCAGTGCAGCTCACAGGACACGGCTGTAATCATTGCGTCAACCGAACCCCTAACCCTGCAATGCACTCTTGAAAATTGGCTGGCATCTTTGTCTATTATGTCTGAACATTTTAGGTAAACGATGTTGATTTCGAGTGATGTTTGTGGGAACTACACTCTATTTTTGTGAAAGAGACTAGACAAAATGTTTAGAAAGAGTGTCTTAGGTGGATTTGCTGAAAACAAACATCCAGGTCTTGCCAGCATCTACTGCTAGATTGAAAATAATGCCAGCTTTCTTAATAGGCTTGTTTTCACTCCGAGATTGCCTCAAAGAAATAATGAGCTGTTGATACCATAATCACATGTATTTATGATTCCCTGGCCATTGGTCCCATGGTACCTGTGAGGCCATAGCATTGCACAGGGCCGACTTGGAGTTCTCTGCTCTGAAATCTGTTTCTAAGCAGTCTCCTGTAAATTGTTTTAGTGGGTGTACCCATCATGGTCTTGACCTACCTAGTGGCTCATTTTCTCACTCCTGCCATTCTTTGCCTAGACTTTGGAGTTCAGTACAGTACAGTGCTCCACTGTGGGTCTCTGCTTCTGTTTCCATCAGTTGCTGGTTGAAGGTTCTATGGTGATATTTAAGATATTCATCACCCTGACTACAGGGCAAGTCAAGATAGGGCCCCTTCTCCTCTATTGCTTAAGGTCTTAACTGGGGTCATCCTTGTGAAGTGTTAGGTATTTCTCTAGTGCCAGGTTTCTTGCTAGCCCCATAATGGCTCCCTCAAATCAAATCTTTCCTTGCTCTCATATCTGTCCTTCCTCCATCTCAACTCTCCCGTTCTCTTCCCCCCCTTCTCTTCCCTCCTCCTCTTGCCCTTCCACCCTCTCTTCTCCCCCCCCCAACCCCATGCTCCCAATTTTGTCAGGTGATATTATCTATTTCCCCTTCCCAGCTGTTTTTCTTAGGGTTTACCTTGTTACTTAGCTTCTTTAGGATCATGAACAATAGGCTCAATATCCTTTGCTTTACAGCTAGTATCCGCTTATGAGTAAGTACATACCATGTTCATCTTTCTGGGTCTGGGTTACCTCACTCAAGATGTTTTTTTTCTCGTTCCATCCATTTGCATGCAGATTTCAAGATGTCATTGATTTTACCACTGAGTAGTACTCTAATGTGTAAATGTACCACATTTTCTTTATCCATTCTTTGGTCGAGGGGCATCTAGGTTGTCTTCAGATTCTAGCTATTACAAATAATGCTGCTGTGAACATAGTTTAACAAATGTCCTTGTAGTCTTGTTGAGCATCTATATGCCCAAGAGTGGTATTGCTGGGTCCTGAAGTATGTTGATCCTCATTTTTTTCTGAGAAACCGCCATACTGATTTCCAAAGTGCTAAACCCCACATCTTATCCTGGATTCCTTATCTAGAAACAAAACATGAACACATTTTCTCTTTGTTTTTTTATTTATTTGTGTGCAAACAGTTATTCAACAAGTCTTATTTTTGGAGGCTGTTGTCTCATGGCTCTCCCTCCCACATTTTCCCGCCTGTAGAGGAAACCACATCTATTCCAGTTTGCAAGCTCTTACAGTGTTTATCATTATTAGTCTTAAACAAATAGTTTAATTATTTCTTGTAGAAGAAGGGCCCGCTTGTTCTTCCCGGTTGCCCGGCTAGCTTAAGCCCTGAAATAACCACACAGGAACTGTATTAATTAAATCACTGCTTGGCCTGTTAGCTCTAACTTCTTATTGGCTAATTCTTACATATTAATTTAACCCATTTCTGTTAATCTGTGTATCACCATGTGGCAGTGGCTTACTGGCTAAGTTTTTGCAGCATGTCTAACTCTGGCAGCGGATCCATGGAGTCTCTCTCTGACTTTGCTTTCTTCCTCCCAGAATTCAGTTCTGTCTCCTCTGCCTACCTAAGTTCTGCCCTATCAGGCCAAGGCAATTTGTTTATTCATTAACCAATATAAGCAACACATAGAGGGGACTCCCACATCAATTTCTGGGATGTTATTAGTCATCAACTTCTTATATACTTGTATAAAATTTATTAGAATTCAGAATTTTAGAAAATAGACATTCATTACTATACCGAATACATGAGTTGAATAACAAAAATATCCCTCTTTTTAAATAGAACAAATTTATATCCAATACTGTGTTTATAGAAAACAATGAAATATTTCATGCATTAAAAATATATCAAGGAAATATACAATAAAGTGTAATTTGTAGCATGAATACAACTAGTAAATTCATTTCTATAATCTACATATGATTTGTTTTTATTAGCATAAAAGTGTAGTGTTTTTAAATCATTGATAAATACAGTGTTTATTTACAGGAATTCTCAAAAGTATCAATGGCATGGAACTCACTCTGTCGGTATCTCCTTTGCACAATGAATCCAACATTGGGAGATAGGCTGGCCCCTGGCTGGCTATTCTGGGAAGCAGCTCTGTGAGTCATACCCAGTGTCATATCATATTATTATAAGCTCATTATCACAATCATAGATGTTAATAGATCAGTTTCCCTATAGACTATGTCTTTTAAGAAGACTAACCTCAAATCTGAATTCTTAAATACTATGTCTGTCAATCTCAACAGAGATGTGGCCCACTCTACACAGGGCATCCCGTAAAAGGCATGATTTGACTCCTCATGCATTGCTATTGGGAACACGTAAGGCTCAAGTTCCTTTTGTAAGGTCGTGAGTTTTTTCCCTGCGATCCTTATGTAAGCTATTAGAATAGAATAGATAAACGTGTAAGGTACTGGCTGCCGTGTTTCTATCTTGGGGGCATTGTGGAGATCGTTCTCATCATGCATCAGCTCCTAGCCATGTTCCTCTCTATAGGTATTTCCATTTAACTGATATTACCTATGTGGACAGGGCATCATTGTGGGATTTACTGAGTATGTGTTGTGTCATGGTGTACACTGTTTTTGCAACATTACTTATATTAATTTCTGCGCATTTAATTCTCACTGGGAAGTTTTGAAAATGACAGCAAACTAGAGTACAGTGCTTTCATATCAATGCGAGCTGCGTATTTCCCCACTGCTTTTGGTTTGCTGGGAATCAATGTTTACCTGCAGTCTTCTCACGCTCATGTTATCTGGTATTACTATTTCTTGACTTTCCTGGACAGTTTGGGTTGTGCTGTGTCGAATCATCTGAAGGCTGCGATGATCTCCTTGTTGCTAACAATCTCCATTTATTATTATCTTTGTTGCTGTTGTTATTTTTGTATGGAGCCCGGGCTGACCTTGAACTTGCTGCAATCCTGCTTTAGTGTTCCCCACACTGGGGTTCCAGGTATTTGCCACTGTGTTCAGAAACGTAGTGTCTTCCTAGCATGCTCACCTCCCATCGCATCCTGTCTGTTCACAGAGATCTCCCTGAGTTGATCGTGTGCAGCTATCTGCAGGGGAAAATTAGAAACACATGCCGAAACAGTTTCTTCCACAAGGGCTAGTGTCCTGAGAAGAAGGTGGGGGTGGCAGCAGCTGAATGAGTAATTGCGGAAGGAGATGGTCTCCAAATTAACAGTGAATGTGTGATGTTTGCCGTCAGTGCTCAAGTTATTGCTCCAGCGCTTCAAACTTGATAAACATCATGGCAGAGGTAATGAAAATAGTTATGGTAGCTATAATCATGCGCTGATTTTGAGGGTGCTTGTCCTCATGCTGCTTATGAAAGAGGTTTTTATTCCTAGCATACAATCCACAGCTGTGCAACCACGGGGCACCGAATGTGTCTGTCGCCGTTCCTAGGGATGAAATAACTATTTTTTTTTTAAACAAGAATGAAAACTCTTGGAATTCCATTGAAGATTTGGGGGTTTTGAATTTCTGATAGTGGTTTTATGGCGCAGTCATGGCCTATGGGAAGAACGGATTGGACTTGTGACAGGTGTCGTCGTGGGTCTGGAGACGTAGGAACTGACAGATGTTGTTTGTCACGAGTGGAACCACAATATGAAGGTGAGGCCCCTGCCTCAACCCTGCAGCTGGGCTTCTCTCAGCTTCCCTTTCTCGTGAGAGTCAGGACGTCTGACTCAGAAACTCTCTTGACTGCTTTAGCTAAAGCCACGGGTTTAATGGCAAAGATATTCATGACCACTCTGTTGCCATGGTCATACCTTAGAGAAGCACTGAAAATATTTGTCTCAAAACTGCACTCAACAGTTACTGTAGGGTACGTAGCTGGAACATGCAGACGTCATCTTCCTTCTCAACCCACAGTGTGCTGAGAGTTTGTTAGAGAATGAAATGGCTACTGTTTGTTCACTAATAAATTTTGCAATGCCACTGCCTTAAGAAACACGATCAACGTGAGCACTGAAGAACAAAAATGACTTTAGAGTAACTGGACTGAAAACTGGTAATTTTTCAGTGTAAACCTAAATGTTTCCACCTATATTTGCCTGCGGTGGTGACTCAGTGGTGAAGTACTTGGTATGCAAACACAAGTCTGAGTTCTGGGCCCCATCTGTGCATGACACACCAACTGTGTCCCAGCTCTAGGAAGCAGAGGGAAGGGGGAATCCCTATGCCTCACCGGCCAGTGAAGCCAGCTCCCTAGTGGGTGAGCTCATTGGTGAGAAACTGTCTCGGAAAGAAAGGTGAAGAACAATAAGAGAGAGGAAGACACAGACCTCAGACACCCATAGATACACGCAAACAGACACCACACACACACACACACACACACACACACACACACACACAATTTCTATAATGCTTATCAGAACATTAGAAAGGAAATAAAAAGGAGACACCAGGATATTAATTTGGAAATAGTGAGTTGATTTGGAGAAAGTGGTCTGGGCAAAGGATTGAGATTGCACACCTACAGAGTGTTGTCATGCGATGGGAAAGAACACACAAGGGAAGTGTATTGTGCATTTTGCCCAGGAGAAAGCACAGATTTCGAAGTCATGGTGAGATGGAAATGGCTGATTCACTATATGTACCTTAGTAGTTTTGTATGTAAGTCGGGGGTAGTGACATATGAGAATAAAATATTTTTGAAATATATATGGGTGATTTCTTTTTGTCCAGTTGCAGCCTTCCCCCTCTATTTTTGCCTGGATAAAGATAATATGATTTCTTCATTACATAAGTGCTATTTATCATGGAAAGCCATCCATTGTTCTGAGCTGCATTTTTTTATTGCTTAGTATTATCTCATTTTTTACCATGTTTTACCAAGTTTTCGTGTGTGTGTGTGTGTGTGTGTGTGTGTGTGTGTGTTCCTTCTGCTTCAGATTCTGTTTGCAGATCCAGAGAGCATCACAGTTCATTTTTTTCCATGTTCTCGTCAATAAAATTTATCATTTTCTATCTATGCAATCTGATGTTACCAAACTCTGACCTTCACAGAAGCTCTGTAAATCATTTGGTAAAACAATATTATTATGGCCTGGTGGTGGTGGCACACGCCTTTAATCCCAGCACTCAGGAGGCAGAGGCAGGTGGATCTCTGTGAGTTTGAGGTCAGCCTGGTCTACACAAGCTAATTCCAGGACAGGCCCCAAAGCTACAGAGAAACCCTGTCTCAAAAAACATATATATATATGGAACATGTGTGTGTATGGAATTTTGTACTACATATAACATACATAGTATATATTATACACAATCCAAGTGTATTGCACCATGCCCAGCATTGTTGCACTTGGACTGCAGTGGTGTTCTGTAAAAGCACGGTCCAGCATTCTGCCTGCAGTGGCACAGGCAGTCACCTGGTATGCACACTACTCTACATGCCTGAACGTCATCTCTTAGTAAAGCTCAGAGCTCTGCCTCATGGGGAACACAACAAACCGAAGCCTCAGTAGCACTAGTAGCTGCTAGTGATTGTGACAGGATAACAAACTAAAACTCAGTTATTTGTCTGTAATGAAATCTAAGGGTCCAGCTTCAAGTTAACGCATTTTGAGTTATCTAAACTATGTATTAAATTGAAGCTGGACCAGATATTGTAAAGGGCATATATAAGTAAGTTAGTATCACTGGGTGCTGATATTTTATGTAAACATTTAAATAGATAAGAAGACTTTGAATATATATATATATATATATATATATATATATATATGTTCAAAACCTTTTAAACTGGAAATTAATATTTTAAAATCATTTGGCCTGAGAAATAAGAATAATAAGAATAGCAATTACTTATGCTAAGAAAATGGTTGTTACTGGACTTCAGTTTTTCCTAAATATTCTTTCTCCTATCTACCATGGCTACCATCTTACATATTGTTCGGAGAGTGGGTTTGAGTCCTTACTCTGCATGAAGCACAGCACTAATGTCTGTAGTGCTGTCAAAGGACTGAAGAGAAAGATGAACTCCCTGGGCCAGGTGGAAGTTCCAGGTGGCCCTGGAAGAAACTGAAAGACAGCATCTCTGAGGTGGTATTTAATCTCGGATTTATACCAAGGAGTTACTCCTTAGTGATATGATGATTGAACTCCTAAATGTCCCCAGTACCGAGTGCTACTGTCTGATGACAGGAACACAAGGCAATGGTTGATTAATGATCTAACCTCGGGTATCACATTCATAGAAACAAGAGCAAGACGAATCTGCATTTGCTTTATGGGCTCTCATATTTTGGGAAAAAGTATCAATGTGTAAAACTTGATGCTAGAAATGATTTGGTTTTCAAAATGCCTCTTAGCTTTTCAGAGAGATCCTGCAAATATCCATCAGTGCCAATCCCCTCTAAGTTGACCATCTGGCTAGACTTTTTTTTAAAGTTGGATTTTTCACTCTCGAGTTATGAAGATCTGAAATGTTGAAAATGTCTTTCATGAAGATGTTATGGGTTCAACAGGTTTCCATGTATCTCAAGTGTAGATAACAGAGAGGATCTCACCAAAGGGACAGAGAAGGTTTCGACAGAAGTAAGAGCGTACAGCCTCGGGAAGGACCATTAAGGACGGCTTCTGAGCATGGGAAAGTGTGGAATGGAGTATATGAAAGTATCAAATCTACTGTCAAAGGAAATTGGAAAACTTGATTTTTCTTTTTAGCCCCAGTTGTACAAAAGGTAAACTATGAAGGTCTGACTCTCACGCAGAGTTAATAAGCTTGCTTGGCCTCTCTTGTCTATTTCGTCTTACGTCTCCCTGTTCTGGTTCATTGGAGATCAGCAGCCTCACTGTTAACTGGTCATCTGAGTGGTGTACAGTAGCACGTGGTTTGGTGCCACTGGGCAGGATGGTATTGACATTTTGTTTGTTAGTTCTTTGCTAGCCTTCAGTGAAGTTATCTGTTGATCTTTTTGCCCATAGTTTGATTGGATTTTTCTGTCATCTTTAGATGGATACATTGCAAATGTCTGAGCTTATATTTTTCTTTTCTCATTGATTATTTTGAGACACTGGAGTGTCTGATTAAGGATCAAACTGAATTTATTGATTTATTCTCATATGGTTACTACATGTGCATGTAAAACTCTAAATATCTCAGTATCACAAAGGGTTTTTATCTGGTACTTAAATGTTCATCATAGTTTTACAGTTTAGCTTGTGCGTCTATGATCTTCTTTGGGTTTATTCATCTGTGAGCTATAAGGGCAATTTAACCTGTAGGCGGACCACTCATTTTGCTTTTAAGTATGACTGTCTACAGATCTGCTTCAGGGGCATTGGTGAAAGCTGACCTTTCTCCATCAAATACTCTTTGCCGTATTATTTTAAACTGAATTGAATATATATACATTTGTAGTCTGTGATAGCTCTTGTTCTGTTTTGCTAATGTGTCTGTGTCTCCAGCCAATCCAACACTCCCTTAGTAATCGTTCCTCCACTGTAACTAGAAGCCAGGTGCAAATCCTCCAACTTTCTCATTCTTTACAAAATCATTCAGAACATGCTGCTCATTTCCCTTTCTATACAGTGTCACAGGGAGCGTCTCGGGAATACTGAAAGAAAGCCTTACATCTTTGGCCTCTGATTGTAGCTTTTGGGACAAAGTTGTCCCTATACAGGTCAGAGGAGCCTGGAACATGCTGTGGAGATTAGGTGGAACTCGGAGTTGCCACTCTGCTGCCTCAGCTTCCCAACTGCTTGCTTCCTGTTTCCCGTGCAAGTTATTGAATCTGTAGAGTGTTCTGGAAGAAATGGCATCTACAGAGCTACAGAGTTTTGAGTCTCGTGGGCATAGTTATGTTCTCCGTTGACGTGGGTCACATTGCTTTTGCTTTAGCAAGGCTTTTACAGC
The DNA here is from genome assembly GCF_000317375.1 of Microtus ochrogaster. Classification (NCBI taxonomy): domain Eukaryota; kingdom Metazoa; phylum Chordata; class Mammalia; order Rodentia; family Cricetidae; genus Microtus; species Microtus ochrogaster. The sequence goes on along the minus strand of NW_004949118.1, from coordinate 3,230,643 downwards.
ATGGGATCTTACACTCTCTGTTATTTTCTTACTTGCTTTGCTAAGATCTCCTTTGGGTGGCAACAGTGGGAGATGGGGTAGCCCACAGGGTCTTGCAGTTTAGCTCAGGCTAGCCTGGAACTCTTCGTCCTCTTACCACAGATGAGTGCGTTCTAGGATTATTGTTCTCTACCACCATCCGTGCTTTTCACTTTGAAAGAAAGGCTATTCGAAGTAGATTTTAAATTATTTATTATAGTTGTTCGTTGTTAGTATGCAGGAGCACAATTATTTTATGTTGCATTTTAATTCTGAACTACTGCTAAATTTTTACTTCATTTTTTATCAACCTTATACTTTCTACAGAAAAAAACTCCCTTGTGAATAATCTGTCTCTTATTTTGCCTTCATACTGAACTTCCTTTTTGACAAATACTCACGAAGTAATATTTAGTACAATCCTGTCTGTACATTTCTTATTGATGAATCACTCCCTTTGTCAGGTTGGGAGAGCCTATTCTCTGCATATAAGTCAAGAGTATTGGGCAGGGTGTATAGAAGTTGATGGACTATCTTTCTCTTAGTCTTGATGACCATGCTTTTCTTCTTTATCCTGCTGCGTGGTGACCTGACCATGACTGCAGTGAGGAGCTGACCTTGTCTGTCCCACAGTCTGCTCTTCTCTGTTCTGAAGGGACTTTCAGTTTGCCACCATTTCCCCCCAGCCTCAAAGGTCTCACTTAACATTTCTTCTATTACAGATCTATAGTTGATTGCTTTTCTTGGTTTTAATCGCTGTTTCTTTCTTTTCATTCTTTGAAGGATGTTCTTGTAGAATTTAAAATTCTGAGTTGGCAGACCTTTCGTTGCCTCGTGGTTCAGCCCTTTCTGGTGCAGAGGCAGCCAAGTGCCTTCTCCTTTTATGGTTTTCATAACTTCCATTTCCTCTTGACTCCTCCCATTCTTCTTAAACTTAGCGGCGTTTCTAGCTCGGGTACGGAGGAGGTTTTCAACTTTCTTTCTTCAGGCTTTGCTTTGGTGTGACCGTTCTCCTGCTCCTCCTCTAGGTCCTTTTCTTCTGCAGCCTAGACTTGATGAGACCTGGCGAACCCCCAGGTCATTATGTAAGCCTTGGACTGTCTGTTCTTTAGTTTTCTCTGTCTGTGCATCTTTGTTCTGGTCCCTCATCCTCTTTCCTGCCTCTTCTCGTATGCTGTTCATTCTGCAAGATTTTTACCCCACACATTTTGCATTCCAGTTCTAGAACGTTCTCCTGCTTTATGTCTAGACGTTCTACACTGAATGTCTTCCTTCATCTGTTCATTAAGACTATTTTTATTGAAAATACCTTAATGGATACTTAAAGTTATTGTCTATTAGTTACAACATCTAGCTCATCACAGTTTGTTTCTTCTGGCTGCTTCTTTAAACAATGATCATCTTTCCATGTTGATCCGCTTACTTCTATGTCTGATAATTGCACTGTATACTTGATTTCCTAAGTGATAGGATATAGAGTGAGATTATTCTTTAAAAAATAGACAACAGGCGGCTAACTATTTTTTATTCTTTTATTTGTTGACTCTTGGCTTTACACTGTTCATTGGGCTGGGCTAGTACAGTGGCTGTAATAGCTCAATCAAATTCTGAAGGTAAGACAAAAGCATCTTCACCACTGGTCTCTGCACTCAGAGTAACACGTGACCTCTCATGATTTCGCTTCTTGTGGAGTTTGCCTGGCCCCGAAAAGTCTCAAACTACAAGGAAGAAGTCTCATCCTTGACCAAGGTCTTCTCACGGTCCCCTGAAAATTTGGATTTTGTGGCTGTTTCTTCTCCTTCACTGGGTCCTTCAGCTTCTCATTCCTTTTCACCCCTGAACTATTGCCAGTATGTCCTCTGCACGGGGTGGCTGATGTGTGTAATTCTACTCTGACTCGGATTGTAAGCAAGACCATTTCTCCAGGCAGACATTCAGGGTCCATCTGGAATGCCTTCCTTCTTATGGACTCCATTTTTGTGTCTCTCTGTATGGGGGTGCATGCCTGTGAATCCCTGCAGTGTGAATGTGGCCCAAGGCCAGCCTGTGTATACCGAGACCTTGTCTCAGAAACATACCCATGCTTTACCGTTTAAAAGAAATGCTATTCTAAATAAATTTTAAAATTATTTTTATAGCCATTTGCTGTAGAATGTAGTAGCTGTGATGATAAACATGCAGCCAAGTATGGCGTGAATAACAAATTTTCATTAAAATGGTATATTCCCTATTGGCAATGAAAACAAGAACGTGCATAAGAGAAATGTAGAAATATATGCTGTTTTACTTCATACAAAATTCCCTTTGCTATCTAGACAGCACGCTTTATAACATAGTTTTTTATATTTAACAACTAAGTGTTTAATTTTCATTTCATAAATTGTTAAAATTTTAATTTTTTATGTGCGTAATTGCTCTATATATGTACATGCACAGGTGTGTGTATGTGTGTGTACATAGATGTCTATGTGATTAATGAATAAAATACATACAAAATGATAATAAGTGAACCTGTATACCAAGTGTGTTTCTAGACTCAACTCAGGACCTATCTATCATAAGAGACTCCCTGAATTCAGGACCTATACTTTCTAGGCAAGCACTCTTTCTTCCTCTGAGCTGTTTCCGCAGCCTTGGTAATTCTGTCTTTGCTTGCCTCCATTTGTGCTGAGTCTCTCTGCTCATTTCTGAAGATTTAGGAATATAATACTTCCTATGCCTTGATTCATGCCCTTTTCATCAGTAATGGGCCTGTAATGATGTTAATTTGTTGACTGCCATTTCTATGACTGTGACATGGTATTTGTGGTGGCTTCAGAACAGTCACCAAAGATAAGCAGTATCCCCCTTTTAGCATTCTAATATTGTCTTAGCTGAGAAAACATTGGCCTTACTCCTCCCAATCTTTGTCAATTTCTAATTTTCCTGCCTCTTTAATTTATCCGAAAATGTGTTACAGGAGACTTTCTTGGCCACATCAGAAAGCTGTATGATAGCACATTTAAAACATTGTTTCTGGTGAAGATAAGATTAATGCCGTTTCAATTTCAGCCTTGGATATTTGTTTTTACATATTTTAAGAAAGGAAACGTGAAATACTAATCGCAAAGCAGTAATTCCTCAAACGCCTTTTAACAGATTCATTTTGATGCCGGGGACCATAAACACGACCGCTGGGCGGATGCTGACAGCCCTGACGTTCACCCTGTGGGGTGGTGTGATGCCACCGGGCAGCCACTGGAAGTGCCGTCTGGTAGGCAATTTTTCTCTTTGTTGTTGCTCGGAAATACTTAGCCTGAACTCCACTCCTAATGCTGCTTATGCGTGTCATTATGGTCACTTGAAAGCTAAGGAACATTTAGGTGAATTGATTAATAGACATTAAAGAGAACTCTGAAAGCCAGTTATTCACAATTAAGGCTCAGAGGACATGGTTTAGACAGACGAGAAGGAATAATAGTAATAATCAACAAGAAATAATTCTCATGTTCTCCAGAGCAATCTTTCTTTTCAACATTTTGACTTGCAGAGCTGAGCCAGCATTGCTAAACCCATCTACTCTTTGCCATTGAAGTTGGATCCATTTTTAAGCACCCATGTTAATTTTTTTCTTTTTCAACTTGTCAAGTCTTGACTTTATTTTTTTATTAATTAATTAAATAATTTATTAAAGATTTCTGCCTCCTCCCCGCCACCGCCTCCCCATGTTAATTTTATCTTACACAATAAATTATAAAATTTTCAAAAATATTAAATATTTTACATTTCAGCCGTTTTAAGCATGAGAGTGAGGGGGCATTCTATTTTGTTGGGACCTGCGATACTTCTGCCTTTCTAGTCACTTAAAGCTAAGGAGGAAATTAAACGCTCTAAATTCTAATGAGCTTCCAGCTGAAATACCTCATTTGGTCTGCGGGAGTCTTCTGACCCGACTGGGGTGGCATGGCTAATCACTAGTTCCAGGCCTTCTTTCCCACAGTCTGCATTATTGTGTTCGTTTTCTTCCCTTTGCTGATTCTCCTTCCATCCTTCGGTTTCTTAAGGGGAAGCTTAAACGGAAATGGTGAGGGTTACTTGTTGTGGGATATTCGCACAGTGTGTGAAGGTGTATTGGTGCCATTGGCGAAATAGAAAGGTAAACAGCCAATAGCTAGGCAGGAGGTATGGGCGGGACTTCTGGGCTGGTAGAGGAAGTAAGAGGAGGAATGCAGGCATGGGAGAGAGATCTGAGGCCACATGGAGGAGCAGGGTGGGCAGGACGTGGCAGAGTTTAGATGAATAGAAATGGGTTGATTTAAGTTATAAGAACTAGTTAAAAACAAACCTAAGCTAAGGCAATGCTTTCATAATTAATACAGCTATCCTGTCATTATTTGTGAGCTGGCTGCCCAGAGAAAAATTCAACTACATATGGCGTCCAATGTGGAGGCTCAAATACCTGAACATGGGGCTTGTGAAAGCTAAGAAAAGTTCTTCACAAGGAGCCAGACTTGGCTTCCTAGTTCTGCAAGTCTCTCAGGTGGGTTGATGCTTGGTGGCATACAGAGCAGCTGCCTGTGGGCTGGAGCCAGCCGCCAGTATCATGTGCTAAACGGAGTTACATGGGGACTGACGTGGCAGTTTAAGATTTGTCTCACATGATCAGAGAATACTGTAGGCACTCAGTAAAACCACATCCAGAGACAGAAAACCTCTAAAAAGCTGTAGTATATTTATAACTGTGCTTAGATGCTAAAAAAAATAAAATAAAAGAATGGGTATAGGATGTCATAGAAAAATAATTTGAAAATGATAGTCTTTAAAAAGAATAAAGTAACATAAACTAATAAGCCACATAAAGATGGAATATATACAGGATGACTGGATCTTATATTGTGCTTTGTTGACTTTCAAATTTTTAAATGCTAATGGTCATAAAACAATAGCTGCTGAGAGACACTGGATTATGGAAACTGCAAAATTGAAATGAGCTATATATTTTAAAATGTCATAAATAACTTCAAAATGGAAGTCAGAAAATATGTTGTGTTGGGGTAAAGGTTATGTGTTTCTTTCCTTGGGAAACAAAAAGTTATGGTTCTCTTGAAAATTACTGATGATCAGATTTGATTGGGGGAAACTTGTTGAACATCCTGACTACAAGTATGGAAAAGAAAGAATACAGGACAGGTGACAATGCTGACCCCACTGTAGGGGCCTCTGAGACTGGAGGA